>NC_056440.1:25478430-25738430 GCF_018296145.1 Oncorhynchus tshawytscha | reverse complement strand
TCACATCTCCTCAACCACTCTGCTACACAGTCACATCTCCTCAACCACTCTGCTACAGTCACATCTCCTCTACCACTCTGCTACACAGTCACCTCTCCTCTACCACTCTGCTACGCAGTCACATCTCCTCTACCACTCTGCTACACAGTCACATCTCCTCAACCACTCTGCTACAGTCACATCTCGTCTACCACTCTGCTAAAGTCACATCTCCTCTACCACTCTGCTACACAGTCACATCTCCTCTACCACTCTGCTACAGTCACATCTCCTCTACCACTCTGCTACACAGTCACATCTCCTCTACCACTCTGCTACACAGTCACATCTCCTCTACCACTCTGCTACACAGTCACATCTCCTCTACCACTCTGCTACACAGTCACATCTCCTCAACCACTCTGCTACACAGTCACATCTCCTCAACCACTCTGCTACAGTCACATCTCCTCTACCACTCTGCTACACAGTCACCTCTCCTCTACCACTCTGCTACGCAGTCACATCTCCTCTACCACTCTGCTACACAGTCACATCTCCTCAACCACTCTGCTACAGTCACATCTCCTCTACCACTCTGCTACACAGTCACATCTCCTCTACCACTCTGCTACACAGTCACATCTCCTCTACCACTCTGCTACAGTCACATCTCCTCTACCACTCTGCTACACAGTCACATCTCCTCAACCACTCTGCTACAGTCACATCTCCTCAACCACTCTGCTACAGTCACATCTCCTCAACCACTCTGCTACAGTCACATCTCCTCTACCACTCTGCTACACAGTCACATCTCCTCTACCACTCTGCTACACAGTCACATCTCCTCAACCACTCTGCTACAGTCACATCTCCTCTACCACTCTGCTACACAGTCACATCTCCTCTACCACTCTGCTACACAGTCACATCTCCTCTACCACTGTGCTACAGTCACATCTCCTCTACCACTCTGCTACACAGTCACATCTCCTCAACCACTCTGCTAGTCACATCTCCTCAACCACTCTGCTACAGTCACATCTCGTCTACCACTCTGCTAAAGTCACATCTCCTCTACCACTCTGCTAAAGTCACATCTCCTCTACCACTCTGCTACACAGTCACATCTCCTCTACCACTCTGCTACAGTCACATCTCCTCTACCACTCTGCTACAGTCACATCTCCTCTACCACTCTGCTACACAGTCACATCTCCTCTACCACTCTGCTACACAGTCACATCTCCTCAACCACTCTGCTACACAGTCACATCTCCTCAACCACTCTGCTACAGTCACATCTCCTCTAACACTCTGCTACAGTCACATCTCCTTTACCACTCTGCTACACAGTCACATCTCCTCTACCACTCTGCTACACAGTCACATCTCCTCTACCACTCTGCTACACAGTCACATCTCCTCAACCACTCTGCTACAGTCACCTCTCCTCTACCACTCTGCTACGCAGTCACATCTCCTCTACCACTCTGCTACACAGTCACATCTCCTCAACCACTCTGCTACAGTCACATCTCCTTTACCACTCTGCTACACAGTCACATCTCCTCTACCACTCTGCTACACAGTCACATCTCCTCAACCACTCTGCTACAGTCACATCTCCTCTACCACTCTGCTACACAGTCACATCTCCCCTACCACTCTGCTATACAGTCACATCTCCTCTACCACTCTGCTACACAGTCACCTCTCCTCTACCACTCTGCTACGCAGTCACATCTCCTCTACCACTCTGCTACACAGTCACATCTCCTCTACCACTCTGCTACACAGTCACATCTCCTCAACCACTCTGCTACAGTCACATCTCCTCTACCACTCTGCTACACAGTCACATCTCCCCTACCACTCTGCTACACAGTCACATCTCCTCAACCACTCTGCTACACAGTCACATCTCCTCAACCACTCTGCTACAGTCACATCTCCTCTACCACTCTGCTACACAGTCACCTCTCCTCTACCACTCTGCTACGCAGTCACATCTCCTCTACCACTCTGCTACACAGTCACATCTCCTCAACCACTCTGCTACAGTCACATCTCGTCTACCACTCTGCTAAAGTCACATCTCCTCTACCACTCTGCTACACAGTCACATCTCCTCTACCACTCTGCTACAGTCACATCTCCTCTACCACTCTGCTACACAGTCACATCTCCTCTACCACTCTGCTACACAGTCACATCTCCTCTACCACTCTGCTACACAGTCACATCTCCTCTACCACTCTGCTACACAGTCACATCTCCTCAACCACTCTGCTACACAGTCACATCTCCTCAACCACTCTGCTACAGTCACATCTCCTCTACCACTCTGCTACACAGTCACCTCTCCTCTACCACTCTGCTACGCAGTCACATCTCCTCTACCACTCTGCTACACAGTCACATCTCCTCAACCACTCTGCTACAGTCACATCTCCTCTACCACTCTGCTACACAGTCACATCTCCTCTACCACTCTGCTACACAGTCACATCTCCTCTACCACTCTGCTACAGTCACATCTCCTCTACCACTCTGCTACACAGTCACATCTCCTCAACCACTCTGCTACAGTCACATCTCCTCAACCACTCTGCTACAGTCACATCTCCTCAACCACTCTGCTACAGTCACATCTCCTCTACCACTCTGCTACACAGTCACATCTCCTCTACCACTCTGCTACACAGTCACATCTCCTCAACCACTCTGCTACAGTCACATCTCCTCTACCACTCTGCTACACAGTCACATCTCCTCTACCACTCTGCTACACAGTCACATCTCCTCTACCACTGTGCTACAGTCACATCTCCTCTACCACTCTGCTACACAGTCACATCTCCTCAACCACTCTGCTACAGTCACATCTCCTCAACCACTCTGCTACAGTCACATCTCGTCTACCACTCTGCTAAAGTCACATCTCCTCTACCACTCTGCTAAAGTCACATCTCCTCTACCACTCTGCTACACAGTCACATCTCCTCTACCACTCTGCTACAGTCACATCTCCTCTACCACTCTGCTACAGTCACATCTCCTCTACCACTCTGCTACACAGTCACATCTCCTCTACCACTCTGCTACACAGTCACATCTCCTCAACCACTCTGCTACACAGTCACATCTCCTCAACCACTCTGCTACAGTCACATCTCCTCTAACACTCTGCTACAGTCACATCTCCTTTACCACTCTGCTACACAGTCACATCTCCTCTACCACTCTGCTACACAGTCACATCTCCTCTACCACTCTGCTACACAGTCACATCTCCTCAACCACTCTGCTACAGTCACCTCTCCTCTACCACTCTGCTACGCAGTCACATCTCCTCTACCACTCTGCTACACAGTCACATCTCCTCAACCACTCTGCTACAGTCACATCTCCTTTACCACTCTGCTACACAGTCACATCTCCTCTACCACTCTGCTACACAGTCACATCTCCTCAACCACTCTGCTACAGTCACATCTCCTCTACCACTCTGCTACACAGTCACATCTCCCCTACCACTCTGCTATACAGTCACATCTCCTCTACCACTCTGCTACACAGTCACCTCTCCTCTACCACTCTGCTACGCAGTCACATCTCCTCTACCACTCTGCTACACAGTCACATCTCCTCTACCACTCTGCTACACAGTCACATCTCCTCAACCACTCTGCTACAGTCACATCTCCTCTACCACTCTGCTACACAGTCACATCTCCCCTACCACTCTGCTACACAGTCACATCTCCTCAACCACTCTGCTACACAGTCACATCTCCTCTACCACTCTGCTAAAGTCACATCTCCTCTACCACTCTGCTAAGGTCACATCTCCTTTACCACTCTGCTAAAGTCACATCTCCTCTACCACTCTGCTACACAGTCACATCTCCTTAACCACTCTGCTAAAGTCACATCTCCTCTACCACTCTCCCCAACCACTCTGCTAAAGTCACATCTCCTCTACCACTCTGCTACACAGTCACATCTCCTCAACCACTCTGCAACCACTCTGCTAAGGTCACATCTCCTCTACCACTCTGCTACAGTCACATCTCCTCTACCACTCTGCTAAGGTCACATCTCTACCACTCTGCTAAAGGAGGATGAGAGAGGGTGTGGGAGGAGGATGAGAGAGGGTGCGACAGTGGGGAGGAGGTTGAGAGAGGGTGGGACAGTGGGGGAGGGTGAGAGAGGGTGGAACAGAGGGGAGGAGGGTGAGAGATGGAGAGAGAGGAGGGAGGAGGGAGAGAGAGGGACAGGGGGAGGAGGGAGAGAGAGGGAGAGGAGGAAGAGAGAGAGACCGGGGGAGAAGGGAGTGAGAGAAGGACAGGGGGAGGAGGAAGAGAGAGAGTGGGGAGAAAAAGGAGAGGGGAGGAGGGAGAGACAGAGGGACAGGGGGAAAGAGGTTGAGAGAGACAGGGGAGGAGGATGAGAGAGGGACAGGGGGAGGAGGGAGAGCGAGAGAGAGAGGGAGAGCGAGAGAGAGGGACAGAGGGGAGGAGGGAGAGAGAGGAGGACAGGTGAGGAGGGAGAGACATGGGGAGGAGGGGGGAGGGAGGAGCAGGGGGGAGGAGGGGGGAGTGATGCGCATCACACACACACACACACCAGCTGATTACAGTGTCATTTTTAGCTGGGTACTTTTTCCACTTAAATTAACTAGGCTACTTTTCAATTCGCTAGTCAGAAAAAAAGTATGCCTCTCCCTCTCCCTCTAGAATGAGCGATATGAATATTCTAGTGTCTATTGATAGGCCAGGTGCCTCTCAGTCACAAAGTGAGAGATAACAGGGAAACAGTGCTGGTTTGCCAGTCCAATAGTGTGCAACTGCAGCCCGCAATTCAGGGCGTTCCTGTATGTGGGCATTCCTGCATCTGCAGGAACGGCCCCCCTTGAGCATCCCATTGGTTTCTTCATGAACACCCTCCTTCGAGCATCCCATTGGTTCCTGCATGAACACCCTCCTTCGAGCATCGCATTGGTTCCTGCATGAATGCCCCTCCCTCCTCGAGCAGGACGTCTTTATGCTTATGTGACACTTTTGAATGTGGGTCAAAAGGGAAATAAAATAATGATTAGAGTTTTCGCCCCCGTCTGTCTACACAGTCTACCCCGCCTTCCACTAGCACATCAGGCGGGAGGCTGCGACGCCGTGTGCTAGCTAACTAGTTAGCTAGCACACAGTGTCGACCCCACCTCCCATGTACAAGAGAAAACCATGCCCGACAGGCGGGGACGAAGGACACTGTCTACCGGTCGTCCCTGCCTCCCGCTAGCACAGCAGACGGGAGGCCAGGGCGACACTATGTACTAGCTAGCTTGATAGTTAGTGACAATGTGTGCTAGCTAGCGTGCCCGCCTGCTGTGTACCAGAGTCGTGCTTAGAGATGTGTCTGGAGAGGGAGCTGTGTGTGTGTGTGTAAGGTGACACTGGAGAGGAGACGGCATGTCGTTAGATAGAATGACAGGCACCTGATACAGACACGGTAACTCAAATGACACAGAATATCTTAGAAATTACTGGCAGGAGTCAATAACCTCTCTCTACATCACACACACACACACACACACACACACACACACACACACACACACAGTCAATAGTCCCAAATACTAAAAGAAATATGCATTCTAAATCTAACACCACAGATCATTTACCAATTATTCTCTCTATCTATTCTCCTGCCTCTCGCTCTCTGAGCTGTGACATGAGTCCCTCTAACCACAAACTCACCACAGAGATAATAAAGGAAGGATGCATGGCCACTTCCCCTGAGAGGGAGAGAGAATGAAAGCTCTCTCTCTCTCTCTCTTTGTCTTCCTTCTCTCTCCTTCTTCCATCTCTCTCAATTCAATTCAAGGGCATTATTGGCATGGGAAACATATGTTTACATTGATAAAGCAAGTGAAATAGATCATTTTGTTTACACTCACAAAAGTTCCAAAATAATAAAGACATTTCAAATGCCATAGTGTCATATTATGTACAAATAGTTAAAGTACAAAAGGGAAAATACAAAAACATAAATATTGGTATTTACAATGGTGTTTGTTCACCACCCTTTTCTTGTGGCAACAGGTCACAAATCTTGCTGCTGTGATGTCACACTGTGGTATTTCACCCATTAGATATGGGAGTTGATAAAAAATTGGGTTTGTTTTGGAATTCTTTGTGGGTCTGTGTAATCTGAGGGAAATATGTGCATGAAGGTTAGGAAGTGCATCTCAGTTTCCACCTAATTTTGTGGCCAGTGTGCACATAGCCCGTCTTCACTTGAGAGCCAGGTCTGCCTACGGCAGACTTTCTCAATAGCTAGACTATGCTCACCGAGTCTGTACATTCCTTAAGTTTGGGTCAGTCAGAGTGGTCAGGTATTCTGCCACTGTGTACTCTCTGTTTAGGGCCAAATAGCATTCTAGTTCGCTCATTTTTTTGTGAATTCCTTCCAATATGTCAAGTAATTATCTTTTTGTTTTCTCATGATTTGGTTGGGTCTAATTGTGTTGCTGTCCTGGGGCTCTGTGGGGTCTGTTTGTGTTTGTGAACAGTCCTAGGACCAGCTTGCTTAGGGGGTTCTTCTCCAGGTTAATCTCTCTGTAGATGATGGCTTTGTTATGGAAGGTTTGGGAATCGCTACCTTATAGGTGGTTGTAGAATTTAACAGCTGTTTTCTGGATTGTGATCATTAGCGGGTATCGGCCTAATTCTGCTCTGCATTATTTGGTGTTTCATGTTGTACATGGAGGATATTTTTGCAGAATTCTGCATGCAGTCTCAATTTGGTGTTTGTCCCATTTTGTGAATTCTTGGTTGGTGAGCGGATCCCAGACCTCACAACCATAAAGGGCAATGAGTTCTATAACTGATTCAAGTATTTTTCGCCATTGGTATGTTGAATTTTATGTTCCTTTTGATGGCATAGAAATCTCTCTCCCCCATCCCTCCTATTGTTGTCCTTACTACCCACTATTTCCATTTCCCATCACGCTCTCTTTAGTTTACCTCTATTTTGTCAGTCCCAATGTTCCTCCTGCCCAGTGGTGTGCACGTACTGCTAGCTGACAGTAGGGGGTGGGAGCCAGCTCAATCCTGAACACCCTAATCCTCCCTTAGCCACTACCCCCTACACTAGGGGCTACCCTTTTTCACTCCAACCTCAGTTGTAACTCACCTGCTTCAGTTTATCAGCCATCTTATTATTAGAATCTGGTGTGCTAGATTAGGGTTGGAGTGAAAATCTACGGGACAGTAGCTCTCCAGAAACAGGATTGGAGATCCCTGCCCTAGACACTTACCTTAGCGTAAATGTCTAGGTGGGTAGGGGCTATCTCCTACACACCTAGACACAGACTCTAGCCCCTGGCTCCTAGGCACTACACACTTTAAGCCTAATCCTAACTTTGTGTACCATATCATAAACATGGTTACATTTCCACATATAGCCTACATGGTCTCAGGTCACATATCTAACTGCTTATTTCTGTTGTTAAAATGCCTTCAGCAGTCTACTCATTTGGAGTGTTGAGTCATATGAAGAGTCACACACACACAACTTGATGAGTCACAGAGTGACCTTTAACTCCACAGAGGAGTGAGTAACACTTTCCCCATGACCCTCCGCTTTGACCCCTTTTGGCCTTGAGTGTTACATCATGTGGTCCTTTGTAGCTCAGTTGGTAGAGAATGGTGCTTGTAATGCCAGGGTAGTGGGTTTAATTCCTGGGACCACCCATATGTAGGATGTATGTATTCATGACTAAGTTGCATTGGATAAAAGCATAAAAGCATATATTATAATATCAGCCTGTCTCTGTGTGTGTGTGTGTGTGTGTGTGTGTGTGTGTGTGTGTGTGTGTGTGTGTGTGTGAGAGACACTGTTGCACATCCCAAACTGACCCCTACCACCTATTTTTTTTATTTCACCTTTATTTAACCAGGTAGGCCAGTTGAGAACAAGTTCTCATTAACAACTGTGATCTGGCCAAGATAAAGCAAAGCAGTGTGACACAAACAACACAGAGTTACACATGGGATAAACAAATGTACAGTCAATAACACAATAGAAAGGTCTACATACAGTGTGTGCAAATGTAGTAAGATTAGGGAGGTAAGGCAATAACTAGGCCATTGTGGCGAAATAAGTACAATTTAGCAATTAAACACTGGAGTGATAGATGTGCAGAAGATGAATGTGCAAGTAGAGATACTGGGGTGCAAAGGAGCAAAAAATAAATAATATGGGGATGAGGTAGTTGGGTGGACTATTTACAGATGGCTGTGTACAGGTACAGTGATCGGTAAGCTGCTCTGACAGCTGATGCTTAAAGTTAGTGAGGGAGATATAAGACTCCAGCTTCAGTGATCGTTCCAGTCATTGGCAGCAGAGAACTGGAAGGAAGTGACCAGTGAGCTGAGATAAGGAGGGGCTTTACCTAGCAAAGACTTATAGATGACCTGGAGCCAGTGGGTTTGGCAACGAATATGAATCGAGGGCCAGCCAACGAGAGCATACAGGTCGCAGTGGTGGATAGTATATGGGGCTTTGGTGACAAAACGGATGGCACTGTGATAGACTGCATGCAATTTGCTGAGTAGAATGTTGGGGGCTATTTTGTAAATTACATCGCCGAAGTCAAGGACCGGTAGGATAGTCAGTTTCACGAGGGTATGTTCGGCAGCATGAGTGAAGGATGCTTTGTTGCGAAATAGGAAGCCAATTCTAGATTTAATTTTGGATTGGAGATGCTTAAAACCTCTTGAAGCTAGGGGGCACAATTTTTATGTTTGGAAAAATAACATTCCCAAAGTAAACAGCCTATTTCTCAGGACCAGATGCTAGAATATGCATTATGATAGAAAACACTCTAAAGATTCCAAAACTGTCAAAATATTGTCTGTGAGTATAACAGAACTGATATTGCAGGTGAAAACCTGAGGAAAATCAAACCAGGAAGTGGCTTCTATTTTGAAAACTCCATGTTCCATAGCCTGCCTTTGCTCTATTTAAAGGGATATCAACCAGATTCCTTTTCCTATCGCTTCCTCAAGGTGTCAGTCTTTAGACATAGTTTCAGGCTTTTATTTTGAAAAATGAGCGAGAAAGATAACATTGCGTCATTGTATGGCCGGGTGCCAGTAGCGTTTTGCTTGGCGCAACAGAGTTTGGGCAGCCATTGCCTTTCCCTCTCTGATTACTGATTAAAGCAGTTGCGGTTGATGTATTATCGATTATATATTTATTATATATTTTAAAAACAACCTGAGGATAGATTATAAAAAAACATTTGACATGTTTCTGTGGACATTACGGATACTATTTGGAATTTGTCTGCGTTGTCGTGACCGCTCTTTCCTGTGGATTTCTGAACATAACGCACCAAACAAACGGAGGTATTTTGGATGTAAAAATAATCTTTATTGAACAAAAGGAACATTTATTGTGTAACTGGAAATCTCACGAGTGAAAACATCTGAAGATCATCAAAGGTAAACGATTAATTTGATTGCTTTTATGATTTTCGTGACCAAGCTACTTGATGCTAGGTGTTCATAATGTTTTGTTGAGCGATCGATAAACTTACAAACTCTTGGATTGCTTTCGCTGTAAAGCATATTTTCTAAATCTGACACGACCGGTGGATTAACAAAAGGCTAAGCTGTGTTTTGCTATATTGCACTTGTGATTTCATGAATATAAATATTTTTAGTAATATTATTTGAATGTGACGCTATGCAATTCAGCAGTTGTTGATGACAATTATCCCGCTAAAGGGATGGATAGCGTCAAGAAGTTAATGTGAGTCTGGAAGTTGAGTTTACAGTCTAGCCAGACACCTAGGTATTTGTAGTTGTCCACATATTCTAAGTCAGAACCGTCCAGAGTAGTGATGCTAGACAGGTGGGCGGGTGTGGGCAGCGATCGATTGAAGAACATGCATTTAGTTTTACTTGCATTTAAGAGCAGTTGGAGGCCACGGAAGGAGTGTTGTATGGCATTGAAGCTCGTTTGGAGGTTTGTTAACACAGTGTCCAAGGAAGGGCCCGATGTATACAGAATTGCGTTGTCTGCATAGAGGTGGATCAGAGAATCACCAGCAGCAAGAGCGACGTCATTGATTTATACAGAGAAAAGAGTCGGCCCGAGAATTGAACCCTGTGGCACCCCCATAGAGACTGCCAGAGGTCCGGACAACAGGCCCTCTGATTTGACACACTGAACTCTATCTGAGAAGTAGTTGGTTAACCAGGCGAGGCAGTCATTTGAGAAACCAAGGCTGTTGAGTCTGCCAATAAGAATGCAGTGATTGACAGTCGAAAGCCTTGACCAGGTCGATGAAGACGGCTGCACAGTATTGTCTTTCATCGATGGCAGTTATGATATCATTTAGGACCTTGAGCGTGGCTGAGGTGCACCCATGACCAGCTCGGAAACCAGATTGCATAGCGGAGAAGGAACGGTGGGATTCGAAATGGTCGGTGATCTGTTTATTAACTTGGCTTTCGAAGACTTTAGAAAGGCAGGGTAGGATAAATATAGGTCTGCAACAGTTTGGGTCTAGAGTGTCTCCCATTTGAAGAGGGGGGTGACAGCGGCAGCTTTCCAATCTTTAGGGATCTCAGACGATAGGAAAGAGAGGTTGAACAGGATAGTAATAGGGGTTGCAACAATTGCAGCGGATAATTTAAGAAAGAGAGGGTCCAGATTGTCTAGCCCAGCTGATTTGTAGGGGTCCAGATTTTGAGGCTCTTTCAGAACATCAGCTATCTGGATTTGGGTGAAAGAGAAATGGGGGAGGCTTGGGCAAATTGCTGTGGGGTGTGCAGAGCTGTTGACCGGGGTAAGGGTAGCCAGGTGGAAAGCATGGCCAGCCGTAAAAAAAAACGCTTCTTGAAATTCTCGATTACCATAGATGTATCGGTGGTGACAGTGTTTCCTATCCTCAGTGCAGTGGGCAGCTGGGAGGAGGTGGTCTTATACTCAATGGATATTACAGTGTCCCAAAACCTTTTCTTCACCTAGGCAGTGTATATCTGAAAGGGTTTGGTAGGTAAGTATATTTTTGGGTCCGATACTGATTTTAGGGAGGCAAAAGTCACCAATTTGTTTGTTTTTTACATAAATTGTGGTCCAAAGGATTAACAGATACTCAAATTATGATTTCTTAACAACATTTTATTTACAGGATATCCACCAAAAAGCAACTACAGTTAAAGTCATAATTTTACATACACCTTAGCCAAATACATTTATAAACTCGGTTTTTCACAATTCCTGACATTTAATCCAAGTAAAAATTCCACCGTTTTAGGTCAGCTAGGATCACCACTTTATTTTAAGAATGTGAAATGTCAGAATAATAATAGAGAGATTTATTTATTTCAGCTTTTATATCTTTCATCACATTCCCAGTGGGTCAGATGTTTACATACACTCAATTAGTATTTGGTAGCATTGCCTTTAAATTGTTTAACTTGGGTCAAACTTTTCGGGTAGCCTTCCACAAGGTTCCCACAATACGTTGGGTGATTTTTGTCCCATTCGTCCTGACAGAGCTGGTGTAACGGAGTCAGGTTTGTAGGCCTCCTTGCACGCACACGCTTTTTCAGTTCTGCCCACAAAATGTCTATAGGATTGAGGTCAGGGCTTTGTGATGGCCACTCCAATACCTTGAGAATATTTTGGAAGTATGCTTGGGGTCATTGTCCATTTGGAAGACCCATTTGCGACCAAGCTTTAACTTCCTGACTGATGTCTTGAGACGTTGCTTCAATACATCCACATCATTTTCCTTCTCATGAAGCCATATATTTTGTGAAGTGCACCAGTCCCTCCTGCAGCAAAGCACCCCCACAACATGATGCTGCCACACCCGTGCTTCCCGGTTGGGATGGTATTCTTCGGCTTGCTAGCATCCCCCTTTTTCCTCCAAACATAATGATGGTCATTTTGACCAAACAGTTCTATTTTTGTTTCATCAGACCAGAAGACATTTCTCCAAAAAGTACGATCTTTGTCCCCATGTGCAGTTGCAAACCGTAGTCTGGCTTTTTTATGGCGGTTTTGGAGCAGTGGCTTCTTCCTTGCTGAGTGGCCTTTCAGGTTATGTCAATATAGGATTAGTTTTACTGTGGATATAGATACTTTTGTACCTGTATCCTCCAGCATCTTCACAAGGTCTTTTGCTGTTGTTCAGGGATTGATTTCCACTTTCCGCACCAAAGTACGTTCATCTCTAGGAGAAAGAATATGTCTCCTTCCTAAGCGGTATGACAGATGCAAGGTCCCATGGTGTTTATACTTGCATTGTTTGTACAGATGAACATGGTACCTTCAGGCATGAGGTCTGAGGTCTTGGCTGATTTCTTCTGATTTTCCCATGATGTCAAGCGAAGAGGCACTGCGTTTGAAGGTAGGCTTTGAAATACATCCACAGGTACATCTCCAATTGACTCAAATTTAGTCAGTTAGCCTATCATAAGCTTCTAAAGCGATGACCTCATTTTCTGGAATTTTCCAAGCTGTTTAACTTCTTGGATATAGGGGGTGCTCTTTTAAGTTATGGATAAAAAAACGTGCCCGTTTTAAGCGCAATATTTTGTCACGAAAAGATGCTCGACTATGCATATAATTGGCAGCTTTGGAAAGAAAACACTCTAAGGTTTCCAAAACTGCAAAGATATTATCTGTGAGTGCCACAGAACTCATGCTACAGGCGAAACCAAGATGAAACTTCAACCAGGAAATGGGCAGAATTTTTGAAGCTCTGTTTTCCATTGTCTCCTTATATGGCTGTGAATGCGCCGGGAATGAGCCTGCCCTTTCTATCATTTCTCCAAGGTGTCTGCAGCATTGTGACGTATTTGTAGGCATATCATTGGAAGATTGGCCATAAGAGACTACATTTACCAGGGGTCCGCCCGGTGTCCTTTGTCTAAATTGGTATGTAATCTACAAGCTGCACGCAGTCATCCAGTGATTGAGAGGAGAGAAGAGGCTTTCAATGAACGATATATCATGAAGAGATATGTGAAAAACACCTTGAGGATTGATTCTAAACAACGTTTACCATGTTTCAGTCGATATTATGGAGTTAATTTGGAAAAAAGTTTGGCGTTTTGAAGACTGAATTTTCGTTTTTTTTTGGTAGCCAAACGTGACGCACCAAACGGAGCAATTTCTCCTAAACAAATAATCTTTCAGGAAAAACTGAGCATTTGCTATCTAACTGAGTCTCCTCATTGAAAACATCTGAAGTTCTTCAAAGGTAATGATTTTATTTGAATGATTTTCTGGTTTTTGTGAAAATGTTGCCTGCTGATGCTAACACTAAATGCTACGCTAGCTGCGCTAGCTGTTACACAAATGCTTGTTCTGCTATGGTTGAGAAGCATATTTTGAAAATCTAAGATGACAGTGTTGTTAACAAAAGGCTAAGCTTGAGAGCTAGCATATTAATTTCATTTCATTTGCGATTTTCATGAATAGTTAACGTTGCGTTATGGTAATGAGCTTGAGGCTGTATTCACGATCCCGGATGCGGGATGGCTCGATGCAAGAAGTTAACCTCTCTAGGGTATGTAGCGTCCCATCTGGCCAACATCCAGTGAGATTGCAGAGCGCCAAATTAAATTACAGAAAAACTCCTTATAAAATTTTCGAAAACAAAACATAATTTTACATAGGTTTAAAGATGAACTTCTTGTGAATCCAACCACTGTGTCAGATTTAAAAAAGGCTTTACGGCGAAAGCATACCTTACGATTATTTGAGAACATAGCCCAGTTGACAAATTATTACAAACAGTAACCAGCCAAGCAGAAGCGTTACAAAACTCAGAAATAGAGATAAAAATTAATCCCTTACCTCTTCATATGGTGGCACTCAGAAGACAATCATTTACTCAATAAATGTTCCTTTTGTTCAATAAAGTCTCTTTATATCCAAAAACCGTTTTGTTCGCGTATTTTCTTCAGTAATCCACAGCCTCAAAACGCAGTCAAGACAGGTAGACAAAAAAATCCAAATTGTATCCATAAAGTTAATAGAAACATGTCAAACGATGTTTATATTCAATCCTCAGGTTGTTTTTAGCCTAAATGATCTATAATATTTCAACCGGACAATAACGTCATCAATATAAAAAGGTAAACAAGAAATGCACTCTCTCGTGATTGCACATGAAAAAGCTCTGTGACACGTCAGGGTCCACTCATTCAGACTGGTCTTACTCCCTCATTTATAAGAATACAAGCCTGAAACAATTTCTAAAGACTGTTGACATCTAGTGGAAGTCATAGGAACTGCAAATTGAGTCCTAAGTCAATGGATACTGTAATCACATTGAATAGAAAACTACATAACCCCCCCCCAAAAATACTTCCTGAATGGATTTTTATCAGGTTTTCGCCTGCCAAATCAGTTCTGTTATACTCACAGACACTATTTTAACAGTTTTGGAAACTTTAGAGTGTTTTCTATCCAAATGTACCAGTTATATGCATATCATATCTTCTGGGCCCGAGTAGCAGGCCGTCTAATTTGGGCATGCTTTTCATCCAAAATTCCGAATGCTGCCCCCTACCCTAGAGAAGTTAAAGGCTTAATGTATGTAAACTTCTGACCCACAGGAATTGTGATACAGTGAATTATAAGTGAAATAATCTGTCTGTAAACAATTGTTGGAAAAATTACTTGTGTCCTGCACAAAGTAGATGTCCTAACCGACTTGCCAAAACTAGAGATTGTTAACAAGAAATTTGTGGAGTGGTTGAAAAATGAGTTTTAATGACTCCAACCTAAGTGTATGTAAACTTCCAACTTCAACTCTATATTCTCTATAAACACGACAGTAAAACATAATTAGTTTACCTTCTTAGTTACAACTTAAAGATGTCTATCTATGGCAGTGGATAAGAAGTACGCATAAGTGTTTGTGCTAAACCACCACAAGGGGTGGCTGGGTGAATTTATTACAGCTTGTCTCAAAGTAAATCTGGAACTGCACTGTTCACAAGTTCACAAATAAGCATTGAATGCAGTAACATGCCGTTCGTAATATCACAACTAGGTGTCCGCGTCAGCATTTGTTGAGTAGATTTACTACAGTGTTTACAACAGTCAAAGGTCATGTAAACAAATATCGCAATTTTTAATAACTTTTTAAAATTGAACCTTTATACTGTACGGCTGACCCCATTTAGTAGACGGCTCGATTGTTTGGTTGATAGGCTGTTTCGGCACGTCTTCATGGATGCCTGTCTCAGTGGACTAATCTATTGCGGAGGCCATGGGGATGACACACCAGTATTACCAGTAGTACATGTATCATTAATTCCCATAATTTCTAATCTACAATGTTTATTTGGTGACTGTAATTTATGTTAATGCATTCAATGTATTATTATTACAGTATTTTACAGTTCTCCTTGTCAGAGTGGACACGTTGTTTACAGAGCGGACAACCTAGGCTTCACTTGTGAGAAACAAGTTTGGTTTATTTCATTCCATTTACGATTTGTCAATTTATTCATTGTCTTCAGCAACATTATTCACTGTTGAGTAAGAATGCGCACCTGACTACACATAGAAGTAGGCCTAGGCTACCTGACCTGTGCGCAAATGTGACCATTTGGGGATCTGGTAGTATTTCTGATTAACTCACCACTACTAATGAACTGTGGAATAAAATTAATTTTATTCTTCACCTCAAATAGAAAGTAAACAAAGTCTGTTTTTACATCCATTGAGAAAATGTAGACGATTTGAAAAATGAAAAGGGAAAAAATGTCATGCTTTGATCCAGTGGAAACATCAGAAAATAGGCCTACCTGATCGCATCTTATCCCTTGCACAAATAGCCTACAGCTGCGTCTGTCCAGAGCTCACTGAGGCAGGAAACTCTGAGGGGCCCAAGATTTGGGCTAGACCAAGTAGATTGCTGATACAATGTTTCAAGTTCCTTGCAGACAGTCCATGATTATCCAATGTGATTTATTTTTATCAGGATATTTTCTACCTGCAGGCTGCAATGTTTTTATTTGTTGGATTTATGTAGGCTATTTTTACATAGTTGGCAATGGCAGTAGAAGTTACTTTTAGATGTGTATCATTTTCATTTAGGTTTTCATTAATCACAACAATGATTTTGAGATACAAATACTTTTTTATCAAATAAATAAAACTTCCACGAAAATGTGCAAATGAAAATCATAACTGGCATGCAGATCAGTAGAAATGGTAAGATGAATTGGTACTCCAAATGGAAACGGTTGCCAACCCCTGGCAATATTTATTTTTGTATTTATTTTTTTACAACTTTATTTAACGAGGCAAGTCAGTTAAGAACACATTCTTATTTTCAATGACGGCCTAGGAACGGTGGGTTAACTGCCTTGTTCAGGAGCAGAACGACAAATTTTTGCCTTGTCAGCTCAGCGATTCAATCTTGCAACCTTACGGTTAACTAGTCCAACGCTCGAACCACCTGCCTCACGAGGAGCCTGCCTGTTACGCGAATGCAGTAAGAAGCCAAGGTAAGTTGCTAGCTAGCAGTAAACTTATCTCATAAAAAACAATCAATCAATAATAATCACTAGTTATAACTACACATGGTTGATGATTTTACTAGTTTATCTAGTGTCCTGTGTTGCATATAATCGATGCGGTGCACATTCGCGAAAAAGGACTGTCGTTGCTCCAACGTGTACCTAACCATAAACATCAATGCCTTTCTTAAAATCAACACACAGAAGTATATATTTTTAAACCTGCAGATTTAGCTAAAAGAAAGGTTAGCAGGCAATATTAACCAGGTGAAATTGTGTCACTTCTCTTGCAATCATTGCACGCAGAGTCAGGGTATATGCAACAGTTTGGGCCACCTGGCTCATTGTGAACTAATTTGCCAGAATTTTACGTAATGACCTAAGGCTCGTATTTCTGTGTGTTATTATGTTATAATTAAGTCTATGATTTGATAGAGCAGTCTGACTGAGCGATGGTAGGCACCAGCAGGCTCGTAAGCATTTATTCAAACAGCACTTTTGTGCATTTTGCCAGCAGCTCTTCGCAATGCTTCAAGCATTGCGCTGTTTATGACTTCAAGCCTATCAACTCCCGAGATTAGGCTGGTGTAACCGATGTGAAATAGCTAGGTAGTTAGCAGGGTGCGCGCTAATAGCGTTTCAAATGTCACTCGCTCTGAGACTTGGAGTAGTTGTTTCCCTTGCTCTGCATGGGTAACGCTGCTTCGAGTGTGGCTGTTGTCGATGTGTTCCTGGTTCGAGCCCAGGTAGCGGCGAGGAGAGGGATGGAAGCTATACTGTTACACTGGCAATACTAAAGTGCCTATAAGAACATCCAATAGTCAAAGTTATATGAAATACAAATCGTATAGAGAGAAATAGTCTTATAACTCCTATAATAACTACAACCTAAAACTTCTTACCTGGGAATATTGAAGACTCATGTTAAAGGGAACCACCAGCTTTCATATGTTCTCATGTTCTGAGCAAGGAACATAAACGTTAGCTTTCTTACATGGCACATATTGCACTTTTACTTTCTTCTCCAACACTTTGTTTTTGCATTATTTAAACCAAATTGAACATATTTCATTATGTATTTGAGGCTAAATTGATTTATCTGTACAAACAATAGTATGCAAGTATGAACACCATGGGACCACGCATCCGTCATACTGCTCGGGAAGGAGACGCATACTGTCTCGTACTTTTGTGCGAAGAGTGCAAATCAATCCCAACAGCAAAGGACCTTATGAAGATGCTGGAGGAAACAGGTACAAAAGTATCTATATCCACAGTAAAACGATTCCTATATCGACATAACCTGAACGGCCGCTCAGCAAGGAAGAAGCCACTGCTCCAAAACCGCAATAAAAAAGCAAGAATGCGGTTTGCAACTGCACATGGAGACAAAGATCGTACTTTTCAGAGAAATGTGACCAAACAAAAACTGTTAGGCCATAATGACCATTGTTATGTTTGGAGGATAAAGGGGGAGGCTTGCAAACTGAAGAACACCATCCCAACCGTGAAGCACGGGGTGGCAGCATCATGTTGTGGGGGTGCTTTGCTGCAGGAGGGACTGGTGCACTTCACAAAATCGATAGCATCATGAGAAAGGAAAATTGTGTGGATATACAGTGGGGCAAAAAAGTATTTAGTCAGCCACCAATTGTGCAAGTTCTCCCACTTAAAAAGATGAGAGAGGCCTGTAATTTTCATCATAGGTACACTTCAACTATGACAGACAAAATTAGGAAACAAAATCCAGAAATACACATTGTAGGATTTTTAATGAATTTATTTGCAAATGATGGTGCATCCACTGTTGCATCCACTGTTGTACACGCGTGCCTTGGTCTCGGCCACTCATCTCCGCCTTGGCAAAAGAGAAGTGTTCTGGTGTTCACAGCACAGCGGAGAGTATACCACTCGGTTTCAAGTCAATTCGCAAATTTTTCATGCGGCTGACATGTAGTAATGTTATATAATGGTATAATAGCCTATAGTTTTCTTGGCATTTTCTGGTAATTATTGTGATAGGCTCACGTTTTACGGGTACGCCGTACCCCACTATTTATTTTGCCGGGACGCCGAACCGGACCACCCTCCTTTCACACCTGAGTGTACATCAAATTAGTGAGAATAGAACAGACAGGAACTGGTACTCCTGCACACTAGGTATACTTGCAGATTTAACATTAGACCATATCCTCTCTCACTCTGGAGAAACTCACCAAACTCCAGCTTGGAGGGAATAAAAACACTGGAACATTATTCCACAACACTAACATCTCCCCACCCAAATCTGTCTCTCTCTCCATGTCTCACACACATACACACACACACATTTGTATTGCTGTCCTTGTAGGGAACAAAGAATTGATTCCCATCCAAAATTCTATTTTCCTTAACCATAACCCTAACCCCAAATCCCTAACCCTAAAACTATACCTAACCCTAACCGTAAACCTAACCCTAAAACTATACCTAACCCTAACTGTAACACTAACTGTAAACCTAAAACTCTACCTAACCCTAACTGAAACGCTAACCGTAACGCTAAAACTATACCTAACCCTAACTGTAACACTAACCGTAACCCTAAAACTCTACCTAACCCTAACTGTAACGCTAACCGTAAACCTAAAACTATACCTAACCCTAACTGTAATGCTAACCGTAACCCTAAAACTATACCTAACCCTAACTGTAACGCTAACCGTAACCCTAAAACTATACCTAACCCTAACTGTAACGCTAACTGTAAACCTAAAACTATACCTAACCCTAAAATTGCATTTTTCCTCATGGGGACAGGCAAATGTCACTTCACCCCTACCTACATGTACAAAATTACCTCGACTAACTTGTACCCCCGCACGTTGACTCGTTAACGGTACCCCCTGTATATAGCTTTGTTACTGTTATTTTATTGTTACTTTTTATAATTTTTTACTTTACTTTATTTGGTAAATATATTCTTAACTCTTCTTGAACTTCACTGTTGGTTAAGGGCTTGTAAGTAAACATTTCACGGTAAAGTCTACACTTGTTGTATTCGGCACATGTGACAAATAATGTTT
The DNA here is from genome assembly GCF_018296145.1 of Oncorhynchus tshawytscha. Lineage (NCBI taxonomy): Eukaryota > Metazoa > Chordata > Actinopteri > Salmoniformes > Salmonidae > Oncorhynchus > Oncorhynchus tshawytscha. Next base: position 25,718,812 of record NC_056440.1, on the reverse strand, counting down.
GATTCGATTTGACTTGTCCGAATTTTCCTTGTTTTACTGTCCTTGTGAGGACTTCTAGTACCCACAAGGATAGCCACACACACACACACACACACACGCACACACACACACACACACACACATAAACACACACGTAAACACACACACTCACTGCCCTTGAAATAGTTTTTTTAAAGCATTTTATTTGGCAGTGTGCCTGGTGGTTAGAGTGTTTCATTTTCCCTGTAAAGAACTGGGCAGCTGTCCAGAGACAGACAAAGAGAGAGGGAGGGGGGAGAAAGAGAGAGAGAGAGAGAGAGAGAGAGAGGATTTAGTAAAAGAATGAAAGAGTAGGGGAAGGGATGGAAAGATTAACAGAATGAAAAAAAGAGAATGAAGACCCCAGACCCTCTTATTATCGGTTCCCTCCAAAACACAGTGATTGATATGATCACACAAGCAGTTCTCTCTCTCGTTCTCTCTCTCCCTCCCTCCCCCTCTTCTATCTATGCCCTCATTTTCTTTGTCTGTTCTGGAGAGGACGATTCTCCCCCTGTGGGAACCACACTCTGACACACACACACACACAGCTCCTCAGCAAACAAACACCATGAATACTAACACGTCTTTGTGTCCGCAGCACGTAAAGTGGGGGAGAGAGGGAGGTGAAGGAGAGAAAGAGAGCGAAAAAAGCAAGGAAGAAAAGAGGAGCTGTAATAGTGTTGATCTTGTGGCTACTCTCACAGACCCCTTCCCCTCCTCCCCCCTCTTTCCCCGCTCTCTCATTTTCTTGTTCTTCCCACCAGTTCTCTGGGGAATAAAGACCTTCATTCATCTGGTTGAGGAGAGACACAGCAGGGGGGAGAAGGGGAGGCATAGGGAGGCTCAAGGTGGGACAGTCTGTGGAACTCTATATGTGTGTGTGTTGGTTGGTTCTTCTATCCTTGTGGGGACCTAAAATCCCTAAAACATGGAAAATTATCCTGCGTGGGGACATTGTAGTCATGGGGGATGTGGGCAAACACAATTTTAAGCTTAGGGGTTAGGTTTAGAGTTACAATTAGGGTTAGTATTAGGGTTAGGGTAAAGGTAAGGGGTTAGTGGTTCGGTGTAGGGTTCAGAGTTAGTTTTAGGGTTATGCTAGGGTTAGGGATTAGACAAAATAGGATTTTGAATGGAAATTAGTTTTAGGTCCCCAAGACGATAGAAGAATATGTATGTTTGTGTGTATATAAAAAATATATACAGTGCCTTCGGAAAGTATTCAGACCCTTTGAATTTTTCTACATTGTGTTACGTTAAAGCCTTATTTTAAAATTAATTAAATGGTTTGTTTTTCCCTCATCAATGTACACACTATATTCCAAAGCAACAAAAGGTTTTTTGATTTTTTTTTGCAAATTCATAAAAAAAATTAAAAACGGAAATATCACATTTACATAAGAATTCAGACCCTTTACACAGTACTTTGTTGAAGCACCTTTGGCAGCGATTACAATCTCGAGTCTGGGGGTGCTTTGCTGCAGGAGGGACTGGTGCACTTCACAAAATAGATGGCATCATGAGAAGGAAAATTATGTGGATATATTGAAGCAACATCTCAAGACATCAGTCAGGAAAAAGCTTGGTTGCAAATGGGTCTTCCAAACGGACAATGACCCCAAGCATACTTCCAAAGTTGTGGCAAAATGGCTTGAGGACAACAAAGTCAAGGTATTGGAGTGGCCATCACAAAGCCCTGACCTCAATCCTATAGAAAATTTGTAGGAAGAACTTAAAAAGCATCTGCGAGCAAGGAGGCCTACAAACCTGACTCTGTTACACCAGCTCTGTCCAGAGGAATGGGCCAAAATTCACCCAGCTTATTGTGGAAGCTTGTGGAAGGCTACCCGAAACATTTGACCCAAGTTAAACGCAATACACTCAATTAGTATTTGGTAGCATGTAAACTTCTGACCCACTGGGAATGAAGATGAAAGAAATAAAAGCTGAAAGAAATAAATCTCTCTACTATTATTCTGACATTTCACATTCTTAAAATAAAGACAGGGAATTTCTACTAGGATTAAATGTCAGGAATTGTGAAAAACTGAGTTTAAATGTTTTTGGCTAAGGTGTATGTAAACTTCTGACTTCAACTGTAGACAGGTTTGTGCCTTTTCCAATCATGTCCAATCAATTGAATTTACCACAAGTGGACTCCAATCAAGCTGTAGAAACATCTCCAGGATGATTAATGGAAACAGGATGCACTGGTATTTGTTTTTTATTTGTAATACATTTGCTAAAATCTCTAAAAACCTGTTTTCGCTTTGTCGTTATGGGGTTTTGTGTGGAGATTGATGAGGATTTTTCTTTAATCCACTTTAGAATAAGGCTGTAACGTAACAAAACGTGGAAAAAGTCAAGGGTTCTGAATACAAGTCAGTTTGTCAAATCTCTGCTCTGCTAGCACTGCCCTGGTCAACTGTAAGTGCTGTTATTGTTAAGTGGAAACATCTAGGAGCAACAACGGCTCAGCTGCGAAGTGGTAGGCCACACAATCTCACTGAATAGGACCGCTGAGTGCTTGAGCAGGATTGCAACACTCACTACAGATTTCTTGTACTGACATCTGGAAGCAATGTCAGCACAAGAACTGTTCGTCGGGAGCTTCAAAAAATGCACACAGGCCTAAGATCACCATGTGTAATGCAAAGCGTTGGCTGCAGAGGTGTAAAGCTCACCCGGAATTGGACTCTGGAGCAGTGGAAATTCGTTCTCTGGAATGATGAATCATGCTTCGCCATCTGGCAGGCCGACGGACGATTCTGGGTTTGGCGGATGCCAGGAGAACGCTACCTGACACAAGGCATAGTGCCAACTGTAAAGTTTGGTGTGAGGAGGAATAATTGTCTGGGGCTGTTTTTCATGGTTCAGGCTAGGCCCCTTAGTTCCAGTGAAGGGAAATCTTAACGCTACAGTATACAATGACATTCTAGACAATTCTGTGCATCCAACTTTGTGGCAACACTTTGGGGAAGGCCATTTCCTGTTTCAGCATGACAATGCCCCTGTGCACAAAGCATGGTTTATACAGAAATGGTTTGTCGAGATCGGTGTGTGTGTGTGTGCGCATCTTTGGCTCAAAGATGATGTAAACAAGGTATTTAAACCAGTTCAAACAGTGTGCAATAAAATATGCCATCTCTGGAAAAACTGCCGTATTCAAGGGGTCTTCTTCCCTTTCCCCGCTGAGCTTGAGAGAGTTATGCTTTACATTACTTCCTTAAGGCAACCATGGATGTAATGCACAGTGGTACACAAGACTTGCTCATTTAAAAGTGTAACACTTAGAACATGAGTGATATGTGTGGTATTAAAAATAGCGACTACTAGCATGAATTCATCTTTATCCTACAGAGACGACTCGATCTCGGAGTGTGTTATTACAACAGAATGGAGAGGGTCCCCTGCTGAACAACACAGTCACATTTACATGCTATACAAAGCATACGTCTAATGCCTGTCATTACCATTAATGACTGTGTGTGTGTGTGTGTGTGTGTGTGTGTGTGTGTGTGTGTGTGTGTGTGTGTATATGTGTTGAATAGCTATAAGAGCATTGCTTCAGGAAGGCAATTACAGTGATTATTACGGCGATTATGTACTGATTGTTCCTCTCATGTAGTGGTGTGATACTAAGCCAGAGCAGATGCACTACACACAGAAAATATCCCACACATGCAGACACACACTTGTGTTGTCACGATACCAGAATTTAGACTTCGATACCGAAAAGTTACCAGTATTATGATACTCGATACCATCACGATACTCGATACCAAAACGTTATCAAAGCGATATCACAAAAAAAAGAAGGCATATTAGCCAATGTCACAGAATAGCACTTAAATCCAGAAAGATAAACTCAGTTTACTGCTCTGTTCAATTGTTGGATATCTTCTGAGTTCAATATTCACATTTTTTACATCAACATTTGTCAGACACCCATGTATGTTTTAAAGAATCAATTATAAAAAATCATACAATCAATTTGACTTTGTTTTTACCTATCTAACTACATAATGGTAATAATTTATTTGAATGGTAAATCTCTATTGATAAACTGGGTAAAATCAAGATGTAGCCTAGGCTTATTCACAATCCGGATAAATATTTAATTAAAAAAGTGTGTGCATGAATTTTGTTAGTGAGCTTGTTTTGGCTGATTTCAAGGGGCTACATATGAAAAAATGTTTCTCTTCCATTTGGGACTTATTTTATTGTATTGATCAACAACATTTGCATGGAAGTAACTTATTTTATAAAAGTGTGCGCTGTCGCTTTAACCGCTAATGACATCATTCACGAGACAAGAGGGGGGCGGTCACACGGTCAGTTGGCTAAGGCAATAGATCATCTTTGGGAGAGACGTGAGAGAGAGACCGATTAAGTGAATGAATAAAGTTTTGGTGGCAATCAGCATTGAAATCAACATATTTTGCATTATGGTTTGCATATTATCACAAACAAAGTACTAGGGTAGTGAATTGATGTTAGCTTCAGCACGGAAAGTTAGCCTACAAAGCAGGAAGCTACCAGTATCTTATTGCATTGTAAAGTGTTTTAGCCTGTATAGACATTGTTTTGCAACCAGTAATTAACAGGTTCAACATTTCTACATGCCGTGTCGCATTATTCAAGTGTGTAAACTTCTGTGCAGCATTTGTGGGGAGCTAAACCTGATGCAGCCCAGACTCCCAGTGTAGCAGACCCGGCGCCAGGATAAAGTGACTAAGGGGGCAGTTGAAATTGGTGAGGGGGTTCTTGCATTGGAATTAAATTGAATTATGCTTACATGACACTATACCACAATAAACATAAAGTTCAAATGCCTAAATGCTGAGACCATTGATTATGTGCTTTTGAAGTGACAGGTTGGCGTGTATTTATTTCCACTGCGCTGTATCAGAACAATGGACAGCGCCCTACACACAAATGCAAGGCCGTTTTGGTAATGAACATAGGTTACAAGATAGATAGGGTGCAGCCATACACACAGCTGTCTTACCAAAATAATACAAACTAAATGCTGAAAGTAGTAGCTTAGTTATTCATGAAAGCAAACAAACATACTGAATAGCAGTTTGTCTTAGAATACCGACACAACTGTGAATGTGAACGAATGTGAACAGAACAAAACAGTGGTACAAAGTAGGCCTAGTAAACAAAATATCAGATGGATATGACAATCTATATTTAAGTTAGTTACATTAACAGTAAACAAACACAGTAAAAAAAGGCGAAAGGAGATCCAAATAACCAAAACATAACCTACAGTCTACTACTGTGAGATGCAGCCATGCACAGCTATTTTACCAAACAAATATGCATATAGGCCGGCTTCAAACATGGAAAATCATGTCGCTCAGGAGAACAGAATCACGTTGTGATATGGCACAATACACTTCTGTGGAACAAATTCCACCCACGTAATCAATTAAGCAATGCCAGCCTACCATAAACACATTTCCAATACATACAGTTCCATTTACAACCATGAAAACCAATAGGCTACAAGACAATTGAGTGCTTTTGACCAAGAATTGAAAGGTTGGCACGAAATCTCCAATCTCTATTTGCACCAAGGACAGTGCCCTACATACTAAAGGAAGGCCGTTGAAAACCTAGGTTAGCTAAAAGCTAACCTAGGTCACATGCTTCCCTTTGAAAAGAGTTTGTGTATACATTATGACAACATTTTGTCAGGTTTTTAAAAAAACTTTTCGTGCACGCAAATCATTTTTAAATTTCGGTAGCCGAAGTCTATGCTCCTTCGTCTGTGATTGGTCAACAGTAGGGGTGACAAGAGTTTCTTCTTCTTCTCGATTCAGCCAAAAACTCTATGGATTCAACATTGCGAACGACAACATAGAGCTTCGATTGAACGAGGAGGTACAGACGTACCTGCACCTCTACGATTCTAGCCATAGACCAGCATGTAAAGGCCAATTAATGTTTGAAAAAGTGGGGTAGCATGTGACAAGTTCCTTAAGGCAAAGAAAAGAACCAAGGGCTGCAGTGGAGGTGCCGGTGGAAAGGCTACCCCAGAAATGTTGCTGCAGCTTCCCTGGTTTGTTTGGCATGTGAAGCATGGGAAGACTGAAAGCAACATGCCGTCTTCACCAGAGGATGAGGTATGTTGTTGAATTTTCTATTGTAGCCGACGAAAACAGTACTCATGTTTGCTAACAATAGCTAGCCCGCTAGCACTAGCTACTTGACTGGCTAGTGGCTAGCTAGCTTAGTAGCATACTCGTGCAGAGAAAGCAAGGCAATCAACTAAACTATAGATCTTTACAACTTTTTAATAAAACATTATTTTGTTAGAGAAAGAAAATCATAAGCTTCTCACATTGGTAACACCGAAGTAAAAGTTTAGTAGCATGGTCCAGCTAGCTAAAATGTTGCAAATGTTTGAGCAGAGTCGAGTAGCTAGGCCTGGCCTACTAAACACTGCTCAAACGTTTGCAACAGTATAGTCTATTGTAGTCTTGGTTTTTAATGATATTTTATATGATTTTCATTGATCGTTTTGGATGGATACGTGTACAAAATAGCCCTCTACTTTTTTATTTTTCAAGGCAGAAACACAAGTGAATGAAGATAGCATCAGGTGTTCTCTGCGCCCCAGCACTACCTGTTCATCAGTCCCCAGCACTGCCTCTGCTCCCAGCACTGCCTCTGCTCCCAGTCCCCAGCACTGCCTGTTCATCAGTCCCCAGCACTGCCTGTTCATCAGTCCCCAGCACTGCCTGTTCATCAGTCCCCAGCACTGCCTGTTCATCAGTCCCCAGCACTGCCTGTTCATCAGTCCCCAGCACTGCCTGTTCATCTGTCCCCAGCACTGCCTGTTCATCAGTCCCCAGCACTGCCTGTTCATCAGTCCCCAGCACTGCCTGTTCATCAGTCCCCAGCACTGCCTGTTCATCAGTCCCCAGCACTGCCTGTTCATCAGTCCCCAGCACTGCCTGTTCATCAGTCCCCAGCACTGCCTGTTCATCAGTCCCCAGCACTGCCTGTTCATCTGTCCCCAGCACTGCCTGTTCATCAGTCCCCAGCACTGCCTGTTCATCTGTCCCCAGCACTGCCTGTTCATCTGTCCCCAGCACTGCCTGTTCATCAGTCCCCAGCACTGCCTGTTCATCTGTCCCCAGCACTGCCTGTTCATCTGTCCCCAGCACTGCCTGTTCATCAGTCCCCAGCACTGCCTGTTCATCAGTCCCCAGCACTGCCTGTTCATCAGTCCCCAGCACTGCCTGTTCATCAGTCCCCAGCACTGCCTGTTCATCTGTCCCCAGCACTGCCTCTGCCCCCAGCACTGCCTGTTCATCAGTCCCCAGCACTGCCTGTTCATCAGTCCCCAGCACTGCCTGTTCATCAGTCCCCAGCACTGCCTGTTCATCAGTCCCCAGCACTGCCTGTTCATCAGTCCCCAGCACTGCCTGTTCATCTGTCCCCAGCACTGCCTCTGCCCCCAGCACTGCCTGTTCATCAGTCCCCAGCACTGCCTGTTCATCAGTCCCCAGCACTGCCTGTTCATCAGTCCCCAGCACTGCCTGTTCATCAGTCCCCAGCACTGCCTGTACATCAGTCCCCAGCACTGCCTGTTCATCAGCCCCCAGCCCTGCCTGTACATCAGTCCCCAGCACTGCCTGTTCATCAGCCCCCAGCCCATCTCCCACACCCTAAGACCCTCACAAACTTTTACAAATTCACAATTGAGAGCATCCTGTCGGGCTGTATCACCGCCTGGTATGGAAACTGCACCGCAGGGCTCTCCAGTGGGTGGTACGGTCTACCCAACGCTTCACCGGGGGCCTGCCCTCCAGGACACCTACAGCACCCGATCTCACAGGAAGGCAAAAAAGAAAAACAGCTTCTATCTCAAGGCCAACCGACTGGTAATTAGCCATCACTAGCCGGCTGCCACCCGGTTACTCAACCCTGCACATTAGAGGCTGCTGAGGTATATACAGTTGAAGTCAGACGTTTACATACACCTTAACGGAATACATTTAAACTCAGTTTTTCACAATTCCTGACATTTAATCCTAGTAAAAATGCCTTGTCTTAGGTCAGTTAGGATCACCACTTTATTTTAAGAATGTGAAATATTAGTAGAGAATTATTTATTTCAGCTTTTATTTCTTTCATCACATTCCCAGTGGGTCAGAAGTTTACATGCACTCAATTAGTATTTGGTAGCATTGCCTTCAAATTGTTTAACTTGGGTCAAAGATTTTGGGTAGCCTTCCACAAGCTTCCCACAACAACTTGTGTGAATTTTGGCCCACTCCTCCTGACAGAGCTGGTGTAACGGAGTCAGGTTTGTAGGCCTCCTTGCTCACACACCCTTTTTCAGTTCTGCCCACAAATGTTCTATAGGATTGAGGTCAGAGCTTTGTGTTGGCCACTCCAATACCTTGACTTTGTTGTCCTTAAGCCATTTTGCCACAACTTTGGAAGTATGCTTGGGGTAATTGTCCATTTGGAAGACCCATTTGTGACCACGTCAATATATCCACATAATTTTCCTGTCTCATGGTGCCATCTATTTTGTGAAGAGCACCAGTCCCTCCTCCCTCCCCACAACATGATGCTGCCACCCCCATGCTTCACGGTTGGGAGGGTTTTCTTCAGCTTGCAAGGCTCCCCCTTTTTCCTCCAAACATAACAATGGTCATTATGGGCAAACAGTTCTATTTTTGTTTCAGCAGACCAGAGGACATTTCTCTAAAAACTACAATCTTTCTCCCCATGTGCAGTTGCAAACCGTAATCTGGCTTTTTTATGATGGTTCTTCCTTGCTGAGCGGTCAATCAGGTTATGTCGATATAGGACTCGTTTTACTGTGGATATAGATACTTTTGTACCCGTTTCCTCCAGCATCTTCACAGGGTCCTTTGCTGTTGTTCTGGGATTGATTTCCACTTTTCGCACGATGATGTCAAGCAAAGAGGCACTGAGTTTGAAGGTAGGCCTTGAAATACATCCACAGTTACACCTCCAATTGACTCAAATGATGTCAATTAGCCAATTAGAAGCTTCTAAAGCCATAACACTTGTCTGGAATTTTCCAAGCTGTTTAAAAGGCACAGTCAACTTAGTGTATGTAAACTTCTGACCAACTGGAATTGTGATACAGTGAATGATAAGTGAAATAATCTGTCTGTAAACAATTGTTGGAAAAATTCCTTGTGTCATGCATGAAGTAGATGTCCTAACAGACTTGCCAGAACTATAGTTGGTTAACAATACATTTTTGGAGTGGTTGAAAAACGAGTTTTAATGACTCCAACCTAAGTGTATGTAAACTTCCGACTTCAACTGTACATAGACATGGAATCACTGGCCACTTTAAATAATGGAACACTTTAATAATGTTTACATACTGCTTTACTCATCTCATATGTATATACTGTATTCTATTCTACTGTATTTAATCAATGCCACTCCGACATTGCTCATCTTAATATTGATATATTTCTTAATTCCATTCTTTTACTTTCAGATTTGGGAATTGTTAGATACTACTGCACTGTTGGAGCTACTGTAGGAACACAAGCATTTTGCTACACCCGCAATAACATCTGCTGATAGGTGTATGTAACCAATAACATTTGATTTGATCTGTAATCGCCAAAGGTGCTTCGACAAAGTATTGACTCAGGGGTATGAATACTTTAGATAAATGAGATATTTCTGTATTTTATTTAAAAATACATGTACTAAACTTTCTTAAAACATGTTTTCACTTTGTCATTATGGGGTATTGTGTGTAGATGGGGGAGAACAAAATATATATTTAATCCATTTTGAATTTAGGCTAACAACAAAATCAAGGGGTATGAATACTTTCTGAAGGCACTGGAGCTCCATTCTTGTGCATTTTATTCCTCCTGTCTTCCAATTTGTTTATTATACTTTTTAAACTCTGCATCTTTGAGTAGGGCTCGTAAGCATTTCATTGTTAAATCTACACCCGTTGTATTTGGCGCATGTGACAAATACAATTGAATTGGATTGATTGGACGATGCGTGCCTATAAAAAGGGACATTGGCTGCACTGATAGACAGACTTGATCGGTGAGACACATTTAACAGAAGTAACGAAAGAAACAAAAGGTCTAGTACCGAACCGTTTCTTTCATGTACTAGTATCAAAAAAGTAACGACGTTTCGGTGTATCGTGGAACACTAACACACGCACACAGAACGTTTGTTCAGCAACACAGCGTTCTCCTAGGTTATACAAAATAATAATAATACATGCCATTTAGCTAACGCTTTTTCCCAAAGCGACTTTTAACGGGATATACTTTTGTAGGTGCCAGGCGCATCGATTTGAGTGTGCCAAGAACTGCAATGCTGCTGGGTTTTTCACTCCTTAACAGTTTCCTGTGTGTATCAAGAATGGTCCACCATCCAAACTTCCATCTACTTCCGGCACCGACATAGATGGCCGCCTCGCTTCGCGTTCCTAGGAAACTATGCAGTTTTTTGTTTTTTTACGTGTTATTTCTTACACTAGTACCCCAGGTCATCTTAGGTTTCATTACATACAGCTGAGAAGAACTACTGAATATAAGATCAGCGTCAACTCACCATCAGTACGACCAAGAATATGTTTTTCGCGACGCGGATCCTGTGTTCTGCCTTACAACCAGGACAACGGAGTGGATTACATGCAGCGACCCAAAAAAACGACTCAGAAAAAGAGGGAAACGAAGCGGTCTTCTGGTCAGACTCCGGAGACGGGCACACCGTGCACCACTCCCTAGCATTCTTCTTGCCAATGTCCAGTCTCTTGACAACAAGGTTGATGAAATCCGAGCAAGGGTAGCATTCCAGAGGGACATCAGAGACTGTAACGTTCTCTGCTTCACGGAAACATGGCTAACTGGAGAGACGCTATCCGAAGAGGTGCAGCCAGCGGGTTTCTCCACGCATCGCGCCGACAGAAACAAACATCTTTCTGGTAAGAAGAGGGGCGGGGGCGTATGCCTCATGGCCAACGTGACATGGTGTGATGAAAGAAACATACAGGAACTCAAATCCTTCTGTTCACCTGATTTAGAATTCCTCACAATCAAATGTAGACCGCATTATCTACCAAGAGAATTCTCTTCGATTATAATCACAGCCGTATATATCCCCCAAGCAGACACATCGATGGCTCTGAACGAACTTTATTTAACTCTCTGCAAACTGGAAACTATTTATCCGGAGGCTGCATTCATTGTAGCTGGGGATTTTAACAAGGCTAATCTGAAAACAAGACTCCCTAAATTTTATCAGCATATCGATTGCGCAACCAGGGGTGGAAAGACCCTGGATCATTGTTACTCTAACTTCCGCGACGCATATAAGGCCCTGCCCCGCCCCCTTTCGGAAAAGCTGACCACGACTCCATTTTGTTGATCCCTGCCTACAGACAGAAACTAAAACAAGAAGCTCCCACGCTGAGGTCTGTTCAACGCTGGTCCGACCAAGCTGACTCCACACTCCAAGACTGCTTCCATCACGTGGACTGGGAGATGTTTCGTATTGCGTCAGACAACAACATTGACGAATACACTGATTCGGTGTGCGAGTTCAATAGAACGTGCGTTGAAGATGTCGTTCCCACAGCAACGATTAAAACATTCCCAAACCAGAAACCGTGGATTGATGGCAGCATTCGCGTGAAACTGAAAGCGCGAACCACTGCTTTTAATCAGGGCAAGGTGTCTGGTAACATGACTGAATACAAACAGTGCAGCTATTCCCTCCGCAAGGCTATCAAACAAGCTAAGCGCCCGTACTGAGACAAAGTAGAATCTCAATTCAACGGCTCAGACACAAGAGGCATGTGGCAGGGTCTACAGTCGATCACGGACTACAGGAAGAAACCCAGCCCAGTCACGGACCAGGATGTCTTGCTCCCAGGCAGACTAAATAACTTTTTTGCCCGCTTTGAGGACAATACAGTGCCACTGACACGGCCTGCAACGATAACATGCGGTCTCTCCTTCACTGCAGCCGAAGTGAGTAAGACATTTAAACGTGTTAACCCTCGCAAGGCTGCAGGCCCAGACGGCATCCCCAGCCGCGCCCTCAGAGCATGCGCAGACCAGCTGGCCGGTGTGTTTACGGACATATTCAATCAATCCCTATACCAGTCTGCTGTTCCCACATGCTTCAAGAGGGCCACCATTGTTCCTGTTCCCAAGAAAGCTAAGGTAACTGAGCTAAACGACTACCGCCCCGTAGCACTCACATCCGTCATCATGAAGTGCTTTGAGAGACTAGTCAAGGACCATATCACCTCCACCCTACCTGACACCCTAGACCCACTCCAATTTGCTTACCGCCTAAATAGGTCCACAGACGATGCAATCTCAACCACACTGCACACTGCCCTAACCCATCTGGACAAGAGGAATACCTATGTGAGAATGCTGTTCATCGACTACAGCTCGGCATTCAACACCATAGTACCCTCCAAGCTCGTCATCAAGCTCGAGACCCTGGGTCTCGACCCCGCCCTGTGCAACTGGGTACTGGACTTCCTGACGGGCCGCCCCAGGTGGTGAGGGTAGGCAACAACATCTCCTCCCCGCTGATCCTCAACACTGGGGCCCCACAAGGGTGCGTTCTGAGCCCTCTCCTGTACTCCCTGTTCACCCATGACTGCGTGGCCACGCACGCCTCCAACTCAATCATCAAGTTTGCGGACGACACAACAGTGGTAGGCTTGATTACCAACAACGACGAGACGGCCTACAGGGAGGAGGTGAGGGCCCTCGGAGTGGTGTCAGGAAAATAACCTCACACTCAACGTCAACAAAACTAAGGAGATGATTGTGGACTTCAGGAAACAGCAGAGGGAACACCCCCCCATCCACATCGATGGAACAGTAGTGGAGAGGGTAGCAAGTTAAGTCCCTCGGCATACACATCACACACAAACTGAATTGGTCCACTCACACAGACAGCATCGTGAAGAAGGCGCAGCAGCGCCTCTTCAACCTCAGGAGGCTGAAGAAATTCGGCTTGTCACCAAAAGCACTCACAAACTTCTACAGATGCACAATTGAGAGCATCCTGGCGGGCTGTATCACCGCCTGGTATGGCAACTGCACCGCCCTCAACCGTAAGGCTCTCCAGAGGGTAGTGAGGTCTGCACAACGCATCACCGGGGGCAAACTACCTGCCCTCCAGGACACCTACACCACCCGATGCTACAGGAAGGCCATAAAGATCATCAAGGACATCAACCACCCGAGCCACTGCCTGTTCACCCCGCTGTCATCCAGAAGGCGAGGTCAGTACAGGTGCATCAAAGCTGGGACCGAGAGACTGAAAAACAGCTTCTATCTTAAGGCCATCAGACTGTTAAACAGCCACCACTAACATTGAGTGGCTACTGCCAACACACTGTCAATGACACTGACTCTACTCCAGCCACTTTAATAATGGGAATTGATGGGAAATTATGTAAATATATCACTAGCCACTTTAAACAATGCTACCTTATAATGTTACTTACCCTACATTATTCATCTCATATGCATACATAGATACTGTACTCTATATCATCGACTGCATCCTTATGTAATACATGTATTAGCCACTTTAACTATGCCACTTGGTTTACATACTCATCTCATATGTATATACTGTACTCGATATCATCTACTGTATCTTGCCTATGCTGCTCTGTACCATCACTCATTCATATATCCTTATGTACATATTCTTTATCCCCTTACACTGTGTATAAGACAGTAGTTTTTTGGAATTGTTAGTTAGATTACTTGTTCGTTATTACTGCATTGTCGGAACTAGAAGCACAAGCATTTCGCTACACTCGCATTAACATCTGCTAACCATGTGTATGTGACAAATAAAATTTGATTTGATTGATTTGATTTGAAAGGACATGCAGCCAACTTGACAGAACTATGGGAAGCATTGGAGTCAACATGGGCCAACATCCCTGTGGAAAGCTTTCGATGCCTTGTAGAGTCCATACCACGACGAATTGAGGCTGTTCGGAAGGCAAAAGGGGGTGCAACTCAATATTAGGAAGGTATTCCTAATGTTTTGTACACTCAGTGTACATTTTATGTATGGGTGGTCCTGGGAATCGAACCCACTGTCCGGGCATTGCAAGCGTCTTGCTCTACCAACTGAACTACAGAGGAAAAATTCCCAGTGCTCCCAAAACGTAAACAACACACAACATTTCCACTGACCAGCCATTACATCCCATACTCTGTGAACAGGACCAAATCCACCTCATGCAGCCTGGCAACAAGTAACCTTGGCTTGTGCGAGCTGGAATGGCTCATAGAAGCAGGAGCCCATCTCCTGTTTCTGTAGTGAGGCAGCTTGATGTAGCCTACAAGTACACCCCCTGGACAGGATGCTAGTCTATTGCAGCGCCTTACCCACAATCGATCTCCTTAATGCTGAGTGTCAAGCAGAGACGCACTGGGTACCATTTTTAGAGTCTATGGTATATCCCGGCCGGGGACGAACTCCCAACCTTCCAAGCTCAGGGAGGACACTCAAGTCATGAGGCCACTGAGTTGGTCAACCTGGCAACAAGGGCCAGACAATTTTTTTGTGGTTGTCTTTCAGCTTCTGGAACATTGACAAACAGCTGGTGATCTCGTTAAATATAAATTGCATTTGTCAAATATATTTAATAACGTGCATCGAATTTGAAAGATGTTCATTCTCTGTTAGGAAATTATTGAAAAAATGTCAACTTTGCTTTCATGTAATAATACGCAGTCATTAGTATTCCCATAGACTGAACATGGCTGGTTAGCTACCTAGCCATGTGGCGCACCAGACCGCAAATGTCCTAATTTTATCTACATAAAACACCTCATTTCTGTCCTTTTTCAGTGGTTTTCTGTGTATAACAACTTCACCCTTTGACATTTAATTCATACAGTGCATTCGGAAATTATTCAGACCCCTTCCCCTTTTCCACATTTTGTTATGTTCCAGACGTATTCTAAAATGGATTAAATAAAAACATTCCCTCATCAATCTACACACAATATCCCATAATGACAAAGTGAAAATTAGGTTTAGAAATTGTTGCAAATTTATTTAAAATTACTCAAATATATTATTTACATAAGTATTCAGACCCTTTGATATGAGACTCGAAATTGAGCTCAGGTGCATCCTATTTCCACTGATCATCTTTGAGATGTTTCTACAGCTTGATTGGAGTCCACCTGTGGTAAATTCAATTGATTGGACATGATTTGGAAAGGCATAAGCTCCCACAGTTGACAGTGCATGTCAGAGCAAAAACCAAGCCATGAGGTCGAAGAAATTGTCCGTAGAGCTCCGAGACAGGATTGTGTCGAGCCACAGATCTGGGGAAGGGTACCAAAAAATGTCTGCAGTATTGAAGGTCCAAGAAAACAGTGGCCTCCATCAATCTTAAATGAAAGAAGTTTGGAACCACCAAGACTCTTCCTAGAGCTGGCTGCCCGGCTAAACTGAGAAGGGCCTTGGTCAGGGAGGTGACCAAGAACCAGATGGTCACTTTGACAGAGCTCCAAAGTTTCTCTGTGGAGATGGTTGTCCTTCTGGAAGTTTCTCCCATCTCTGCAGCATTCCACCAATCAGACCTTTATGGTAGTGGCCAGACGGAAGCCACTCGTCAGTAAAATCCACATGACAGCCCGCTGGGAGTTTTCCAAAAGGACCATGACGTTAAGTCTGGAGGAAACATTGCACCATCCCTACAGTGAAGCACAGTGGTGGCAGCATCATGCTGTGGGGATTATTTTCAGCGGCAGGGACTGGGAGACTAGTCAGGATCGAGGGAAAAATTTACGGAGAAAAATACAGAGAGAGATCCTTGATGAAAACCTGCTCAGGACCTCAGACAGGGGCGAAGGTTCCCCTTCCAACAGGACAACTATTCTAAGCACATAGCCAAGACAATGCAGGAGTGGCTTCGGGACAAGTCTCTGAATGTCCTTGAGTGGCCCAGCCAGAGCCTGGACTTGAACCTGATCAAACCGCTCTGGAGAGACCTGAAAGTAGCTGTGCTGTGACGCTCCCCATCCAACCTGACAGAGCTTGAGAAGATCTGCAGATAATGGGAGAAACTCCCAAAATATAGGTGTGCCCAGCTTGTAGCATCATACCCAAGAAGACTCGAGGCTGTAATCGCTGCCAAAGGTGCTTCAACAAAGTACTGAGTAAAGGGTCTGAATACTTATGTAAATGTGATACTTCAGATATTTATTTAAGGCTGTAACAAAACGTGGAAAAATTCAAGGGTCTGAATACTTTCCAAATGCACTGTATTTAACAATGATTTTGCTTGTCAAAGAAAAACAATCGCATTCGATCAGAAATTTGGTCAAGTGGTCAGGGCTACATAAGGTTAATAAAATGGCTCAAGTACAACAGGAAGCAATGCCTAACCCCTGAGTTGCTTCAGACCCTGAAGGATGACTTCCTGTGTGGAATGGTGGTAGACTTCAGGAAACAGCAGAGGGAGCAGAGGGAGCACTCCCCTCTATCACTGTGTCATCTTGTCTACTCTCTGTCCCTAGATGACCTGATAACCCTAAAAGGGGAAACACACACACAAAGAGGGAAAATGGGCAGAGAGAGACACAATGGTTTTAACCAATCACACAACTCCCTGCCCTCCAGCCCCCACACACCAACAATAAGGCCGTTGTCTCAGGCAGCACACACACACACTTGCAGTAAAGGAAACTCCATTTCTGGACACAGGACTGGTCTTCAGTGTGTGAGAGAGTGCGTGTGCATGCATGTCCACCTGGGCACATGACTGCAGCTGCCCCTTCTTTCCCCCCCATCTCATTTTCTCCCACTCTCACCCTCTCTGTCTGTAGGTGAGAGGTCACGCACAGCAACATTCCACACTGAAAACAACAGAGCAGTGAAGGGAACAGAGAAGAGAAAAGTGACAGAGCAGAGATGATGGGTTCTCATACTGCCATAGAGCCACCAACACACGCTGAGTTGTGTATGTACCACTAGACCTTGTGACTGTAGTCATAAAACAGATGTTTGTTTGTCCTAAGACAGACTGACTTACAGACTAACTGACAGAAAAGAAAGATGGAAAGAATGAGAGAGAAAGGAAAGAAGAGAGGAACATACAGTAAATAAAAACAGAGGTGGAATGAGAGAGGGGGAGAGAGTGGAGGGAAAGGTAGCAGTATGGGGACAGGATCAAGGGCTGATAGGGCAGTGTTGAAAGCAGATCTTCCCACCACACACACACACACACACTGACATGCGGGCTCTAGAGGACAGCTGATGGGGAGATCTCGTTTCACTGACAAACACACTTAAGCTTCAAGTGAGAAACAGTGAAAACCAATACTCTGCCGCCTCTCTGCCCCTTTCCATGTCTCCCCTCTCCTTGCCCTACTTCACCCTCTGCACCTCCGCCCATCTCCCTACTTTCCATGTCTCCCCTCTCCCTGCCCTACCTCACCCTCTGCACCTCCGCCCATCTCCCTACTTTCCATGTCTCCCCTCTCCCTGCCCTACCTCACCCTCTGCACCTCCACCCATCTCCCATGTCTCCACATCTCCCTTGCCTCTCCAGGGTAGACCAGATCCCCCCGACGCACACAGGTTACTCAACCCGAGGACTGATCCCAAATGTCGCCACTAAATCGACACTAGCCCTAACACACAATAATCGACTCAGTCTCTGTGCCGTAGGTAGTCTTACCCACACCTAACTGTCTCTGTGCCGTAGGTAGTAATACCCACACCTAACTGTCTCTGTGCCGTAGGTAGTAATACCCACACCTGTCTCTGTGCCGTAGGTAGTAATACCCACACCTAACTGTCTCTGTGCCGTAGGTTGTTTATTCTCCAAGCTATATCACACAATATTTGACATACAGCAGGTTTTTAAAGGACCAAAGAGTTTTGTCTGCTTCGTGTTTTCTTTTTTGCCATGGGAAACATATTGCCTAACTGGTATCATCACAGCCCTAATACACATAGTCCATCCCTCAGGGCAAGACAGCTGAGGGAGTGGAGGCCAGGGCCAGACTGCTGTTGTCTCAACCCTGACTCCTTCACATAAAGACATACTATTGGTCGAGTCAACATTCCCCAGCCTGCTCTTGTCTCTGCGACCCCAGAAGGTCAGGCAGGGTCAGAGTTCACCTTGCCTCTGTCTCTGTGCAGCCAGCCTACCCGTGTGTATGTGTGTGTGTGTGTGAGAGAGAGTGACCTTGCAGTCTTTCCTTCCATTTGAGGTTATGCACTGCAGCACCAGCAGTTCGGATTAGGAAGCAGAAGCGTTTGTGTTTGTATGTGTGTGTGCGCGTGTATAAAACGTTGTTTTGGCCATTTTGCACGGTCATACATCCCCTCAGAAGAGCAGGGGCGTGTGGGGGGTGGGGTAGACACAGATGGACAGCTGGTGTTTCTGTGATGGTAAATCACTCAGAGGCACCCCCCTGAAACACACACAACTCTGCTCCCACCCCCTCCCTCACACAGAGAAGCGCTCCTCTATATCAGGGATCATCAAGTAGATTCAGCTGCGGGCCAATTCTTTCTTGAGCGGATGGTAAGGGGCTGGAACCTAATTACAAATCATTTGTCAATCGCAAATTGACCACAAGAAGGACAAACAGATAACATTTGGCTTAAACATAATAATTTCAAACTCTGCTTACATTTGTATATAATTACGTACAATACATGATCAAAAGTATGTGGACACCTGCTCCTTCAACATCTCATTCCAACCAAAATTATGTCCATTAATATTGAGTTGGTCCCCCCCTTTGCTGCTATAACAGCCTCCATTGTTCTTGGAAGGCTTTCCAATATATGTTGGAACATTGCTGCAGAGACTTGCTTCCATTCAGCCACAAGAGCATTAGTGAGGTTGGGAACTGATGTTGGGTGACTAGACCTAGCTCGCAGTCGGTGTTCCAATTCATCCTAAAAGTTGTTTGATGGGGTTGAGGTCAGGGCTCTGTGCAGGCCAATAAAGTTCTTGCAACACCGATCGCAAAACAAACCATTTCTGTATGGACCTCAATTTATGCATGGGGGCATTGTCATGCGGAAACAGGAAAAGGCCTTTCCCAAACTGTTGCCACAAGGTTGGAAGCACAGAATCATCAAGAATGCCATATCCCTTCACTGGAATTAATGGGCCTAGCCCAAACCATGAAAAACAGCCCCAGGCCATTATTCCTCCTCCACCAAACTTTACAGTTGCCACATTTCATTGGGGCAGGTAGCGTTTTAGGGAAATCCGCCAAACCTAGATTCGTCTGTTGAACTGCCAGATGGTGAAGAGTGATTCATCACTCCAGAGAACACATTTCCAGAGTCTAATGGCAGCAAGCTTTTACACCACTAGAGCCGATGCTTGGCATTGCGCATGGTGATCTTAGGCTTGTGTTCAGCTGCTCGGCCATTGAAACCCATTTCATGAAGCTCCCAACAAACATTTATTGTGCTGACGTTGCTTCCTGTGGCAGTCTGTAACTTGGTTGTGAGTGTTGCAACCGAGGACAGACGATTTTACACGATACGTGCTTCAGCACTCAGTGGTCTTGTTCTGTGAGCTCCTGTGGCCTACCACTTTGCGGCTGAGCCGTAGTTGCTCTAGTCATTTCCACATCCCAGTAACAGCACTTACAGTTGACCAGGGCAGCTCTAGCAGGGCAGAAATTTGACAAAATGACATGTTGGAAAGGTGGCATCCTATGACGATGCCATGTTGAAAGTTACTGAGCTCTTCATTAAGGTCATTCTACTGCCAATGTTTGTCTATGGAGATTGCATGGCTGTGTGCTTGATCTGTCAGCAACGTGTAAAGCTGAAATAACCGAATCAACTCATTTGAAGGGGTGTCCACATACTTTTGTATATATACTGTATCTCTCTTTTATGTGTGGGAATACTTTGGAACAGATTTCCAACATTAAAATCACTTGGAGCTGATTTGCTGGTGTCAAACATCAAAACATGTACTGTTGAAGTCAGAAGTTTACATACACCTTAGCCAAATACATTTAAACTCCGTTTTTCACAATTCCTGACATTTAATCCTAGTAGAAATTCCCTGTCTTGGGTCAGTTAGGATAGCCACTTTATTTTAAGAATGTGAACTGTCAGAATAATAGTAGAGAATGATTTACTTAAGCTTTTATTTCTTTCATCATATTCCCAGTGGGTCAGAAGTTTACATACACTCAATTAGTATTTGGTAGCATTGCCTTTAAATTGTTTAACTTGGGCAAAACGTTTAGGGTAGCCTTCCACAAGCTTCCCACAATAAGTTGGGTGAATTTTGGCCAATTCCTCCTGACAGAGCTGGTGTAAATGAGTCATGTTTGTAGGACTCCTTGCTCGCTCACGCTTTTTCAGTTCTGCCCACAAATTTCCTATGGGATTGGAAGTCAGGGCTTTGTGATGGCCACTCCAATACCTTGACTTTGTTGTCCTTAAGCCATTTTGCCACAACTTTGGAAGTATGCTTGGGGTCATTGTCTAGTTGGAAGACCAATTTGCGACCAGTCTTTAACTTCCTGACTGATGTCTTGAGATGTTGCTTCAATATATCCACATACTTTTCCTCCCTCATGAAAGCCATCTATTTTGGGAAGTGCACCAGTCCCTCCTGCAGCAAAGTACCCCCACAACATGATGCTGCCACCCCCGTGCTTCACGGTTGGGATGGTGTTCTGCAGCTTGCAAGCCTCCCCCTTTTTCCTCCAAACATAACGATGGTCATTATGGGCAAACAGTTCTATTTTTGTTTCAGCAGACCAGAGGACATTTCTTCAAAAAGTACGGTCTTTGTCCCCATGTGCAGTTGCAAACCGTAGTCTGGCTTTTTTATGACGGATTTGGAGCAATGGCTTCTTCTTTGCTGAGCGGCCTTTTAGGTTATGTTGATATAGGACTCGTTTTACTGTGGATATAGATACTTTTGTACAATCTGGGATTGATTTGCACTTTTCACACAAAAGTACATTCATCTCTAGGAGACAGAACGTGTCTCCTTCCTGAGCGGTATGACTGCTGCGTGGTCCCATGGTGTTTATACTTGCGTACTATTGTTTGTTCAGATGAACGTGGTATTTTCAGGCGTTTGGAAATTGCTCCCAAGGATGAACCAGACTTGTGGAGGTCTACAATTTCTTTCTGAGGTCTTGGCTGATTTCTTTTGATTTTCCCATGATGTCAAGCAAAGAGGCACTGAGTTTGAAGGTAGGCCTTGAAATACATCCACAGGTACACCTCCAATTGACTCAAATTATGTCAATTAGACTATCAGAAGCTTCGAATGCCATGACATAATTTTCTGGAATTTTCCAAGCTGTTTAAAGGCACAGTCAACTTAGTGTTTGTAAACTTCTGACCCACTGGAATTGTGATAGTGAATGATAAGTGAAATAATTTGTCTGTAAACATTTGTTGGAAAAATGACTTGTGTCATGCACAAAGTAGATGTCCTAACCGACTTGCCAAAACTACAGTTTGTTAACAAGAAATTTGTGGAGTGGTTGAAAAACAAGTTTTAATGACTCCAACCTAAGTGTATGTAAACTACCGACTTCAAATGCATATTTTATTTGGTCAGAAAACTTGGGGGGACAAATAAAACGACCGCCTACAGTTGGGGAACCCTGGTCTACAGGCTAGAACACGTGAATAGACCAGTCACCCACAGAATTGACAGGTTTGCTAAACGTGGGTGTGACCAATAAAATATGATTTAATTTGATAAAAGACATACTGAAAAACACTACCCAGGGTACAGCCAACAGCTCATTTACATGTCTTAAGTAACACAGCTTTTATGAACTCATCAAGTCCTCTCAGGTCACCAACTGCCACCCATTCCTGGGATAAATTCACACATCAAAAGGCACACCACACAGACACCCGCCACACAGACACACCCGCCACACAGACACACCCACCACACAGACACACCCACCACACAGACACCCCCACCACACAGACACCCCCACCACACAGACACCCCCACCACACAGACACCCCCACCACACAGACACCACACCACACAGACACCCAGACACACACCACACAGACACACACCACACAGACACACACCACACCCACCACACCCACCCACAGACACACACCACACAGACACACACCACACACACAGACACACACACCACACAGACACCCACCACACAGACACCCAGACACACACCACACCCACCACACAGACACACACCACACAGACGCACAGACACACACACCACACAGACACACAGACACCCACCACAGAGACACCCACCACAGAGACACCCACCACAGAGACACCCACCACACCACAGACACCACACCACACAGACACCCACCACACAGACACCCACCACACAGACACAGTGCTCAGGGGACCACCAAGCATAGAGGCTGCCGAGGTGAGATAAGTGTTTATGTCCAAAGCCAGGACACACTTAGGCACTCAAAATACACAGACACACACAAGGAGAGAGAGAGAGAGACACACACACACACGGGGAGAGAGAGGGAGAGACACACACACAAAGACAGACTGGACTGCTTTAACAGCTTGTCCTTATCTCTGTCCACAGATAGTGAGATGGATTAACAGCTAAATCTGGCATACACACTCTGACCACAATCCCGGGTCTGTGTGTGTGTGTTGGACTGCTAACTGAATGTGTCAGGGAGAGTGATGCAGGGGTTGACCCAAGGTTCATTATACCAGAACACACACATTCATCGTCCACTACTAACACACACACCATTTACTGATTTGTGTGACAGAACATACACCACATCACTTACTGTGCACTGTGAATCTGATAATAATTCTCTCTCCTCCCCCCTACCCTCCCCCTCACACACACCTCCCGCCCTGAAGGGGCCTCTTAACCAGGTTCTCCATATGCCTGTCTCCCCCCACTCTCTATGGCTCACGTTCTGGCCTCTCCTCTACTCTCTGTCACCATCTGCCACTTCACAACAGAGAGATGAAAGAGAGAGACAGGGAAAGATAAAGACAGAGAGAGGTGGTTGGAGAGAGAGAGAGAGAAAGAGGGAGGGAGAGAGAAAGAAAGAGAGTAGGCAGCCCCAGACTGCCTCTCTTACACACACACACACACAGTTCCAGTCTATATTACAATGATAGCTAATAGCTGAATGGAGGGATAGAGGAGAAAGGAGAAAAGGAAAAAGAGAGAAGGGAAGGGAGAAATAGTGGGATAGACTAGAGGTAAGGAAAGAGAGAGAGGGGGAAAAGATGACAACAACCCATTGCAACCCAGTCAGTGAGCATGCTCACTCCGTTCCCTGACACCACGGCAGCAACTGCCAATTTTAACAGAGAGACAGACAGGATGAGAGGGAGATCACTCTGGATCAGAGGGTCAAAGTGCAAGTTTGCTCTAAACACACACACACACACTGCAAACACTACACTCCCCTAGGGACCTGAACAGACATTACACAGAGCAGTACAGTGACACCAAAGGTGGCTGTGTGAGAGAGGAGGAGGGTTAGAGAGACAGCAGAGGCCACGTGCTGATTTCATTAGAGGAGAGACAGAGAGAGGTCTGTGACCACAAATGGAGAGCAGAGGCCAGCTGTCAGTGGTTGATGTCAGCTCTATTCAAAATCAAATCAAATGTTATTGGTTACATACACATATTTAGCAGATGTTATTGCTGGTGTAGCGAAATGCTTGTGTTCCTAGCTCCAACAGTGCAGTAAAATCTAACAATTCACAACAATACACACAAATCTAAAAGTAAAATAATCCAATTAAGAAATATATAAGCAATGTCAGTGTGGAATTTACTAAAATACAGTAGAATAGAATACAGTATATACATATGATGTGTAAAGCAATATGTAATCATTATTAAAGTGACTAGTGTTCCATTATTTAAAGTAGCCAGTGATTCCATGTCTATGTACATAGGGCAGCAGCCTCTAAGGTGCAGGGTTGAGTAACCGGGTGGTAGCCGGCTAGTGATGGCTATTTAACAGTCCGATGGCCTTGAGATTGAAAAACAGCTTCTGTCTCTCGGTCCCTGCTTTGATGCACCTGTACTAACCTCGCCTACTGGATGATAGCGGGGTAAACAGGACGTGGCTCGGGTGATTGATGTCCTTGATGATCGTTTTGGCCTTCCTGTGACATCGGGTGCTGTAGGTGTCCTGGAGGGCAGGCAGTGTGCCCTCAGTGATGCGTTGGGCAGACCACACCATGCTCTGGAGAGCCCTGCGGTTGCGGGGGGTGCAGTTGCTGTACCAGGCAGTGACACAGCTCGATGGGATGCTCTCAATTGTGCATCTGTAAAAGTTTGTGAGGGTCTTACAGGACAAGACAAATTTCTTCAGTTGAGGCGCTGTTGCACCTTCTCCATCTGAAATGGGTGGACCATTTCAGATAGTCAGTGATATGTACGGCGAGGAACTTGAAGCTTTCCAACTTCTCCACTGCGGTCCCGTCGATGTTGATGTCTGCTTTTTCCTGAAGTCCATGATCAGCTCCTTTGTTTTGTTGATGTTGCGGGAGAGGTTATTTTCCTGGCACCACTCTGCCAGAGCCCTCACCTCCTCCCTGTAGGCTGTCTCGTCATCGTTGGTAATCGAGCCTACTATGGTTGTGTCGTCTGCAAACTTGATGATTGAGTTGGAGGCGTGTGTGGCCATGTAGTCATGGGTGAACAGGGAGTACAGAAGAGGGCTGAGTACACATCCTTGTGGGGCCCGTGTGTTGAGGATCAGCCTGTGTGTGTGTGTGCCCCTGAATGACCGGTTTCAATTACATATAAACTTTGACCCTATGTATTGTAGCCAAGGAAGCAAAGGAGCTACAGAGAGAGCTGAGAGAGAGGGAGATATACCAATGACCTAAGATCCATTCACTTCTGTACTAGTACACACACAATACTGTGCACATAATGAGATGCTTGGGTACAAGATGGCTGCTCTCCAGGGAAAAGAGAGAGTAAGCGAGGTGCTGGGTGTATGAAAGGAACAAACACACACACACACACAGCAAGCTGCATAGTGTATGAGAAGAGCTGAGCACACAGCAAGCTGCATAGTGTATGAGAAGAGCTGAGCACACAGCAAGCTGCATAGTATATGAGAAGAGCTGAGCACACAGCAAGCTGCATAGTGTATGAGAAGAGCTGAGCACACAGCAAGTCAACACAGGTTAATGACTCTAGAAGAGACTGCCACACACACACAAATGTATTTATACACACACCCATTAAGTGGTGTTGTAGGGGGGTGGAGTGATGGCATCTCATTTAAACAGCAATACTGGTCTTTCTATCAATCACTCCTCAAACTTTCGGTCTATGGAAATGTGTTAAGACATGGACAGTCAACCCAGAATATATCCATCTATATACACCCACAATAAGACTCAATCATGGACACTCTTACTGACAGTTGTGGCTGCTTTGCATGATGTATTGTTGTCTCTACCTGCTTTCCCTTCATGCTGTTGTCTGTGCCCTATAATGTTTGTACCATGTTTTGTGCTGTTACCATGTTGTTGTCATGTTGTGTTGCTACCATGCTGTGTTGTCATGTGTTGATGCCTTAGACAACACTACATAAAGAGAGACCTATCTTGTCATGTGTGTTTTGTCCTATATTTTTAATTCCAGCCCCTGTCCCCACAGGAGGCCATCATTGTCAATAAGAATTTGTTCTTAACGGACTTGCCTAGTTAAATAAAAAATTAAATAACGATAGCTATACAATCGGAACATATCCATCAACATAAACTTACCTTCTCAGTTGCCATAGGCAACAGCAGACGAGAGCCAAATTCATCACACAAGAAAACCCTCAAACAGTCAATCCAACACAGCTAATGTTTAAAGGACATTTACAGTACAACTATTCAACAACATATTTTAAACTATCAGAATCTGATCAGATCAATAGGGATGGGATCTCTCCTTACAAGCACAATTTGATAAGCATCTAGATACATGGGCTCCGATGCGATGCAGGAATGAGACTTTTAGTTGGAAACGATTCGACTAGTGGAACGAACCGATGTGATTAGGTTCAATTCGATACGATATGTTTTTCATAACTGAGTAAAATTTCAGGTCTGCTGAGCACAAACTTGAACGTTGTGAAAATTCTGTGTACCTTCCGGCGCGCATTTACTGTGAACACTGAGGTTTTACCCGCTTTAAGTTAGTTTTAACAGTAGTCAAGTAGGCTACTGCGGCTATTTGATCAAAATGTAGACCTACCAGTGGCCTACCATCAAAAACAATGGAGAAAATGTATCCCATAATATTTTAACATGGAAATAGCTGTTCTATCATTCAGCCTACAGTAGCAGCCAATGTGTGGTGTTCAATGTAGGCCTACATTCCATGAGACTTTTGAAAAAACATGCAGGGCTTGACTGTTTATCCACCTGTCCTTCAGACAAGGAGGTGACTGAAAAGGTTGTTGTGTTGTTTGATGCAAGAAACCACTTCACAAAATAAAATGCATCATTATTACCATACCATTATTACAGATAATCAGACAAATTACATTACCCTCTGCCTATTGACTACTTAGCTTATTCCAGCCGGTGTCAAAAGACAACAAAAAAAAGTTATTTGTCTGACTCACTTTTCAAAGATGTCTAGAAATGTAGTGAGCAATCACTCCCCCATTGCTGACAACAAATTATCTATAACGGGGCTAATAGCTCTCTAACTAGTAAAGGATATGAACAAATGTACACGTCACTACATGTTGCTCTCGCTTTGATCTTAAAACAAGCGCATCTACTCACGACCATTCATGCTGTAAAAACAGTCCAGTTCAAAGTGAATGGCACAGACCTCATATATGGCAATGATCTATTTGCATATAGGCCTACTGCAGCTCTGATTGGTTATGATGCACCGGTCTGTGTAGCGTATGGGCCTCAGTCGTGCCTGTCAATGTAATAGAATCCTACCTCAAAGCGTTCTGCCTACAACAAAATCTATTGCATACTTAGTTTTGCATACTAAGTCTTGCATAGCTCGTTTTGTTTCGGTATGTGATATTGAAAGTGGCTAATATTGCAGTGATTCGTTCACATTTCCCACAGTAAAAGGGAAACGTAACTAATGGGGAAAACTCAAAAAAATTTAAGTGAAGTTCATATTGCAGATGTTTCTTCTGCGTGACAGTCACACAGCTTAGAGGGAACATTGTATAGCAGATTAAAATGTTTTGAGCTAGTAATATTTCAATATTTATATTTAGAAACTAGCTATGACATACATAGCCAATTAATATAACAGCTTTGGATTTCACCTGTCTTAAAAGCGAATGGTTTTTAGCGTTTGGAAAATTACGGAGGACTGAGCTCTTCTCCTGTTCCAATCAGTGTGGCTCGCAAAAATGATTGCTGTCCTTTTTATGAAATTACACATTTAACCTGTTCATGTAAAAATGACTGAATGCACTGACTGTTTGAACCTGGCAATCGAAAAGCCCCAATCAGCAGTTAGATGTGCAATCAGCAAGATGTAAGTTGTGTCCACTCCGGTAGCCTACACAGCTAAAACACAATTTGACAGTGCTTTTGGTAACAATGACCCATAAAAATGACATTGGTCGTCCCTATATTAGTAAACTTTTTGATTATTATTGTATTTTTTTTTGTGAAGGTTCAGATCAGACAGACCATAATGTTCAAAAAGTACAGAAGCAAAGAAATGAAAAAAAAAATGTAATAAGCATTATTTTTCCCATCTCATCTCCCCTCTACCTCCCCCTTCTTAGTAGGTGCGACCCATTCCTATTCCCCCCTCCCTCCTTTGGCTCATGTTGTGGATATATCTATGCACAAAACAAAACATCATGGATAACTCATCTTGTGTTTGTATAATTGTTTGTGGGAACAAGGCACACGGATAGAATCAGCCTGCATTCATCAATATTCGATACAGATATTCAAAATACAATTAATGAATTCAAACATAATCGCATTATAATATCTCATAATAAGCTTTAAGTTTTTGACTACTCTATTAAATGTATCTAATGTTGTTTCCTTGGCACTGTTCACACGAGCGTTGTAGAGCTCTAGTGAAAGGATATCAAGGAAATGTTGTAGACATTGAGTTATGGTGAGCTTATGTGGAGGTTTCCATCTGGTCACCAACATTCTTTTTGCAGCGGTCAGTCCAGACAACCATACAAGTTTCTGGGGAACTGTGAGAGTCAGTGAAGTGAAGAGTCAACGTTCAACAACAGTATATTTGCAAGATAAGAAACTTTTTTCTAATCTGTATTCTGTTGGTAGTCTTTAAGATCTATATTTCATACAGTAACTGTTCCCATTGATTTACGGATGGCTTCTCGTAGTTTTTTTTATATATACAGTGACTTCAGAAACTATTCAGACCCTTTGACTTTTTCCACATTTTGTTAAGTGTCACGACTCCCGCCGATGTTGGCTCCCCCGCCTGTTCGTGCGGTGCTCAGCGGTCGTCGTCACCGGCCTACTAGCCGCCACCGATCCCTTTTTCTTTTCGGTTAGTTTTGTCTCATTTGTTACACCTGTTCCTAGTTTGTGTGTGCTTGATTTTCTTCCCTATTCAAAGTATGGAACCCGCCCCTTTGTTTTGATGTTCACGTTGTATCGTTTGGTGTTGTTAGTGCTCTGGACCTTGTTACCCGTTGGTTTGGGTTGGTCAGTGTTTGCGCCCTGCGTGTTGGGCATTTCATTTTGGTGCCGTATTAAAGTGCACTTTTCCCCTGGACCTCTCTGCGCCTGATTCCTCGCTACACACCTAGCCAGCCGTGACATTACGTTACAGCCTTATTATAAAATGTATTCAAATTGTTCAATTCAAACAGGTTTTTAGAAATGTTGGCAAATTTATACAAAATAAAAAAAACAGAAATATTACATAAGTATTCAGATCCTTTATTCAGTACTTTGTTGAAGCACCTTTGGCAGCGATTACTGCCTTGAGTCTTCTTGGGTATGACGCTACAAGCTTGGCACTCCTGTATTTGGGAAGTTTCTCCCATTCAACTCTGCAGATCCTCTCAAGCTCTGTCAGGTTAGATGGGGAGCGTCGCTGCACTGCTATTTTCAGGTCTCTCCAGAGATGTTCGACTGTGTTCAAGTCCGGGCTCTGGCTGGGCCATTCAAGGACATTTAGAGATTTTTCCCGAAGCCACTCATTAGTTGTGTGCTTAGGGTCGTTGTCCTGTTGGAAAGGTGTACGTTGGCCCCAGTCTGAGGTCCTATGCGCTCTGGAGAAGGTTTTCATCAAGGACCTCACTTTGCTCTGTTCATCTGTCTCTCAATCTTGACTAGTCTCCCAGTCCCTGCCACTGAAAAACATCCCCACAGCATCTTGCTTCTCATGGTTTGAGTCTTTAGGTGCCTTTTGGCAAACTCCAAGTGGGGTGTCATGTGCCTTTTACTGAGGAGTGTTTCTGTCTGGCTACTCTACCATAAAGGCCTGATTGATGGAGTGCTGCAGAAATGGTTGCCTTTCTGGAAGATTATTCCATCTCCACAGAGGAACTCTAGAGCTCTGTCAGAGTGACCATCGGGTTCTTGGTCACCTTCTTGACCAAGACCCTTCTCCCCCGATTGCTCAGTTTGGCCGGGTGGCCAGCTCTATGAAGAGTCTTGGTGTTCTTGTGGACCTTCAATGCTGCAGAAATGTTCTGGTACCCTTCCCCTCGACACAGTCCTGTCTCGGAGCCCTACGGACAATTCCTTCAACCTCATGGCTTGGTTTTTGCTTTGACATGCACTGGCAACTGTGGGATCTTATATAGACAGGTGTGAGCCTTTCCAAATCATGTCCAATCAATTTAATTTGCCACTCCAGTCAAGTTGTTGAAACATCTCAAGAATGATCAATGGAAACAGGATGCACTTGAGCTCAATTTCAAATCTCATAGCAAAGAGTCTGAATACTTCTGTAAATAAGGTATTGTTTTATATTTCTGAATTTGCTAAATCAAAAAAACAGTTTTTACTTTGTCATTATGGGGTATTGTGTATAGATTGCTGAGGAAAATGTTTTATTTCATCCATTTTAAAATAAGGCTGTAACGTAACAAAATGTGGAAAAGGTCAAGGGGTCTACTTGTGTTCTGACTACCTAACAACTCAGTAAGTGGATGGAGTGGGAGTGATTTTAATATTGCCAAAGCTATTTTACAAACATCTGAATGCTGAAGTTGCCGCGCAGATGTAGCCTACGTATATTAGAACAGGGATAGGGTAGCCCTACCTCTCGTTGGCGCGAGCAGCTGTGTCTCCCGCACGGTGCACAGTTATCTGATTTGTAGATCAATGTTATACACAGTTATATGCATAAACGTTTGATATCCTGAAGGAGAGGATGCATCAACTCAGTCACAACAGATGAGGTATTTTCAGAATAAGGCAGAAAAAAAATAAGATTAAAAAACATCTGTGAATTTGAGATTAGTAACGTTTGAGTCTGTTTCCTTACTGATGCACGCTTCATTTTGGATTGGTCTGGATTCCCTTGGACCGATGCACTTGCATCTTAAACATTTGAACATCTTAAACATTTGATGCGTATCCGTGAATTGTTACATCCCTACTGATCATCTCTTTGGGCAACACAACCAAACAATCAGCTCTAAACTACTGACTAACATTTCAAAATGCTTCAGCATCATTTAAAACTACATTAGCAACAGTGTATTCATACCAGTAACGTATATAAAAGGCATCCTTACCCTCTTCCTAGGGGGTCCCTTGTCCTGCGCTGCACGGCCCCCTAGCCGGCCCCCTCGGCCCTCCCCTGAGGGGGGCCTGATGGTCATCCGGATCTCCGGGGGACAGATGTAGTTCTCCAGACTCTTGGGGGGCTTCTTGGTGCGTTTGGTGGTTTGGATCTTCAGCTTCAGACTCCCCTCCTGGAAGCTGGCTTCTTTAATGGAGAACTCCTGCTCCTCTAGCCCCTCCCCTTCTCCACGGGACCCCCAGCGCTCACCAATCACGTCACCAATGACCTCATCACACCGCGATGCAGGCCCCAGACCCGCCCTTTCCGGTTCCTTCTCTTCAGGCTCAGCCCTTCCACCTCCTAATTCCGCCTCCTTAGGTCGGGCTGAGCTAACCAGATCCCTCGACTCCATCCACACTCCCGCCAGAACCAGTCAGTCCAGAGAGCGGCGGCAGCTAGCCAATAGGTTTGCAGAGAGTGGCTGTCCGTCAGAGTGGGTTGCCTTAGGAACGTTAGCTACTGCTTCTGGATTGGTTCTCCCACAGGAACACATGTAATCCAACAAGGCCAAACTAGAGAGAGAGGAGAGAGAGAAATTACTATCAAAACCTTTGAAACATACCATTTGTAGTGGCAGTAAGGATTTGAGTCCAAAACGTGTACACGTCCGCACAGCAGTGTTCTAGAAAATTCAACTGTTGGCTTTTTTTATACCTTTTGGAATTCTCAGTGCAGCTCAAGCAACTTCTCCAAATGTCAACACATTCAAATGAATACAGGACGCGCACACAGATCTGCTTTGGTTTGGAATTTTGGGGAGGTGAGTGGTCGGCTGTGCATCCCCCAGCTGTGCATCCCCCAGCTGTGCATCCCCCAGCTGTGCATCCCCCAGCTGTGCATCCCCCAGCTGTGCATCCCCCAGCTGTGCATCCCCCAGCTGTGCATCCCCCGCTGTGCATCCCCCGCTGTGCATCCCCCGTGGACGGTGGTCTCAGCCGCATAGCTATGTCACAATGGGCCGCCGGACTATCGCGGCTCTGCGTTTGTGGACTCTGAATTACGCTTTAATGTCTCAGAGTTTAAGACTGGTGCATGAGCAGGCAGAGAGCTGTGCAGGCACGCCATACACACTCATTTACATTTTACACTGTGTAAACAACATTTCACACACACACGTTCTCTCTTTCTCCCCACCCTCTCTTTCTCTCTCAATGTAAAAGGAAGACATTCCTCTCCAGCTCTCTAAAGGGAGGGTGAAGCTAGCCTGAGGACACAAGAACAAAAGCTGCAGATTGAGATGAAAAAGCTGACGGCTCTTTTTTCTTTTCTCCTTCAGCAGAGGGAGGGAATTGCGGAGACTGAGAGGGAGAGGGGGAGGGGGAAGGTACATCATTTTTCCAGATGTGGTTTACGAGCTGATCTCAAAAAAGACTGCGTCTGACCTGTTTCACACACACATACTCACGCTTCCATAGAGACACTGCGGCACTCGAGGATCAGAGTTGTCCACCTATAATGCCATTTCTGCTCTCTAGGGAAGAGGGTGTGTTTGTCTCAGACTCAGCACAAACACACATAAAGCCCTGTCACTCAGTGAGCCAGTCAGACTACCACCAGTATTACATCCATCTCTCAGTAGACATGTCTAATCCAACTGAGAGATGTGTATGTACAAAGCCTAAACACACACACGTCCAAACTCACTTTTCTTCCATGAACAAATACACACAAAAACAGCGACCAAAACAAACAGTACACTTCACACTCCAGCTCCTGTGAGTCCCATCCCTCACACCGACATGAGCCACGTTTAACAAACATTGTATTGTTTCAAAGGATATGTTCTGTGTACATTAAGTCTTTATTTGACCTGACAAGTAATCTATGGGTCAGGAGAAACTGTAATCCACGATTTGAATTGATTGAAATAAACCTCAGCTACACTTGTCATCTGCACATTTCATACTGAGAGTTTATGTACTTAGGGTTTGGGTTAGCGTGTGCTTCAGGCTCCTGTATGTGTGTGTGTGTTAGCCCCTGGATCAGCCTCCCGTCCTGTACAGCTGATCCCCTGTTGTCATGTTAGCCAACAGGCCTTGGAGGTCTTAAATGCTCTGCTCACAGTGGGTTTGGATAACCAGCATAATACACTATAGAGTTTCAGACTAACAGAGTATGACTGTACACACACACACCTCTGGCAGTATGTCCCTGTTTGGTCCTCTCTGACTCGGCCCAATGGCATCTTTTAAACACCCCTGTATGTGTGTGTGTGTGCAGTGACTGGGCCCTAAGGCATGTGTTAAAGCCACCCCAAATGTGTCTGTGTTCATGGACCAGGACTCTCCCTTGGAACAATGAGAGGAAAACAAGGACAGCTGCCAAATCTAACCACATAGCAACAAATCCAGTGACCAACCAGATCCTCTGAGGAGGACACAGCAGTCTCTACACTGCTCTGTCTACACTAAATGGTATCATTTACAAGACCTTAAGAAGACATTTACAACTGAGGCAAAACCATATCAAACAGCTAGATGATTCCACATCTCCAGCTCCATGTCCATGTAGCTTTGAATAGACTTAGGAAAAAGTATTGTTTTTTTACACTTGAAGTTCATTAATACACAACTAATAAGACCTATGGAATACAGTATAGTTTTACCAACCCTGCTATTACTTACTTCTGTTCAGGCTCAGTGTCCAGTCTGGAGCATGAAGTCACAAGGTCTGCTGGGCGGCTACTGAGTAGCAACCTAGCGATTCCAAAAGCCCTGGTCTGCCCTGTCAATTACGATCGCCAGAACAGAGCTGTTTTAGAGCTGTTGGGCTCTAAAATTAGTTTATTGTTATCAAGTTCAATCCCCACAGTGAATTATTTTAAAGTTTGTTACAAATCGAGATATTTAATTAAATAGTGATAGTGATCCTTTCTGACTGCTACATTTGTTGTCACACAGGACCACGTGCTGGCAGACCAATCACGGGCCGGCAGGCTACCAGGAAGCTCTGGTTGACTCTCTCAGGCAGGATGAAAATGACTACATCAACCGTGATCCTTTGCTAGTTACAGCCACTTTCACCATGATCCTTACAAAATGTTGTTGATGCAATTCAACCACATTGAGCAATATGGTGCTCTTCAAATTCAAATAGTTACAGCTTCATGCGCCATCGGGAGGTTTCCATAGGAATACGTAGATGACGTCAGCGCTATCACTATGTACTGGTCTATGCTTTAATGTCTATGCTTCTGTTACTGGAAATGAGGCTGTGTTTATGTTAGGATGACCCTTACTGAGCCTCTCTCGCTCTGAGCCTCAGACTCTCACACAGACACACACCTCTCTGTATGCCGTGTAGACAGCAGGGTGATTGTGAGAGGCCAGACTGGCTGCATAAATAGCTTTATTATGTTCCTAACGCTGCCAGCTCTACCCACAGTTTCCCTCTAACCAGCATAAGGCCTTTCCTTCACTGTGTGTGTGTGTGTGTAGAAAATGGACTGTCTTTGGCAGTAATAGGACAGAATTTAGACTATTAAAATCTTTCATTTTCACCAACTACTACTCCCAACACGTACTTGAAGAGCACTTTGATGAAAGCTCTGATCCTCTTCCTTGTGCATATGAGTATAAGATAGAGGGAGAAAGAGAGAGAGAGGCCCAGCCGAAACACAACCTTTTAAGGCTGCAAACCCAGCAGCCTTAGGCGGACTCAGAAATAGCTCCCGCAAGCACGCACACACACACACACACACACACACACACACACACACACAATGAGTATGATGGCTCTTGTAGAAGATTTGGTGTCTTTTGGTATAGGACTGTTACAGGGACTCATACATCTGATGCCAGCTACTCTCTCTCTCGCCCTCCTCCCGACTGTCTCTTTAACAGAGATAGGTGGATGAGGATAAAAGGATGGAACTGCCCGTAGAGACTGATCTGTAGAGACTGATCTGTATAAACCAGTGGCTCCCTAACAGTTGGCTGCTGCTATGAGACTGTATCCTGACTAAAAACCTTGATTCTGTTAACTAGTTGAACCATGTTTTAAGAGGATGTGATCTGTCCCCCATAACACACACAGAGAGACTGAGCTGGTTAATACATTCTTAGACATCATGTGAGAGTAAGATAACACAGGTCTTAGTGGCTGTGTTTGCATAATGCCCCTGATAAAGTCACACACCCAGAATTAATCTAATAAGACTAAAGCAGTTCCTGATGTTTTACCAGTCTGAGTTCCTGCTGAGACCCCCCAACCCTGTGTGTGTATGTGTGTGTGTTTTTGCAAGCGTGCGGGCATGCATGCGACATGGCTTACTCTGCTATCCCTGATCACAGAAGCAAAGGACAGACAGGTCCTCAACATTCACATTGCCATTGAGGCTCTGCATTAGTCTGCTGTATGAGCATGGCTGGTAGGACAGTAGATGAATGTTAAACCACTTCAAATGCAGCAGGAGACACAAAATGGCTGTAAGTGAAAACACCTAACCCTCTACCATACCCCCTCTCTCCCTTCCCTCTACCTCACCTCCCTCATCTCTACCTCACCCCACTCTCCTTCTCTCTCCCTTCCTTCTGCCTCCTCCCTCTCTGCCAGAAGGTGTTCCTGTACTGATACGCAGCTCAGAGTCCGCCAACAGTTAGATTTGTCCCTGGATCTCTTTCCTCTATTCCCCCTCTCTCCCTTGCCCCTCTGACCCCTCTGACCCCCCCCATCTTGCTGCCTCCCTCCCTCCATCCTCTCTCTACCCCCCCCATCTTGCTGCCTCCCTCCCTCCCTCTCTATCCTCTCTCTACCCCCCCCCTCCCCCATCTTGCTGCCTCCCTCCCTCTCTCTCTCTCCAGTCTTGGCTGGGGTCCACTGTTACCCAGAGGAGAGGGAACACAGGGGACATCTGGCCACACTCCTCTCCTCTGTTTCACATCACTTCAGATGGAGAAGAAACAAGCAGAGAAAGCCAGTGTAGCCGATTAGGTCTCACTTTACAATAAGTGTCCTTAATACCTATGCACTGGCAGGTACAGTCGATGGGTCTGCTTTTGGCTCAGGTCTCAAACCAGAATTACTATCACAGCTGGACCAACCTTAACAATTTTCACACTTGAGAGAGAGTACCCATGAACTCTTAAAGGGTGCCCTGTCACAGGTCTAGGTTCCCATATGATTCCAACACTGGCCCTAACAGTTAGCCTGCCTACATCATGGGCTTTGAATTTGCTCCAGGAATCCAAACTGATTCCAAATGGTGAGAGCCTCTGTTAGTACGCTACTGTAGTCCACCATCCAGTAGGTTTCCAGTTGCCATGACAACAAGAAGCCTCATACCACACATATCAGATACAGCGCCTTCAAAAAGTATTCACACCCCTCGATTTTCCACATTTTGTTGTTACAGCCTGAATTTTTAATTGATCAAACTTAGATTTTGTCACTGGCCTACACACAATAGCCCACAATGTCAAAGAGGAATCATGTCTTTCTAAAATGTTACCAATTAATATAAGCTGAAATGTCTTGAGTCAATGAGTATTTAACCTAGGGATACACCGATACATTTTTTGCCCAATACCGATATTTTCCTTGCCAAAAAAAACAATACCGATACCCATAACCAATATAAAAATGTTAGCGGCCTTAAGCATTCTAGTACAGCTAAAAAAAAGTTTGAAACACACACACAGACCAAAAAGTTGTTTTGTTGGCATTTACGTACACTACCGTTCAAAAGTTTGGGGTCACTTAGAAATGTCCTTGTTTTTGAAAGAAAAGCACGTTTTTTTGTCCATTAAAATAACATCAAATTGATCAGAAATACAGAGGGGCAAAAAAGTATTTAGTCAGCCACCAATTGTGCAAGTTCTCCCACTTAAAAATATGAGAGAGGCCTGTAATTTTCATCATAGGTACACTCCAACTATGATTTTTTATTAATTTATTTGCAAATTATGGTGGAAAATAAGTATTTGGTCACCTACAAACAAGCAAGATTTCTGGCTCTCACAGACCTGTAACTTCTTATTTAAGAGGCTCCTCTGTCCTCCACTCGTTACCTGTATTAATGGCACCTGTTTGAACTTGTATCAGTATAAAAGACACCTGTCCACAACCTCAAACAGTCACACTCCAAACTCCACTATGGCCAAGACTAAAGAGCTGTCAAAGGACACCAGAAACAAAATTGTAGACCTGCACCAGGCTGGGAAGACTGAATCTGCAATAGGTAAGCAGCTTGGTTTGAAGAAATCAACTGTGGGAGCAATTATTAGGAAATGGAAGACATACAAGACCACTGATAATCTCCCTCGATCTGGGGCTCCAAGCAAGATCTCACCCTGTGGGGTCAAAATGATCACAAGAACGGTGAGCAAAAATCCCAGAACCACACGGGGGGACCTAGTGAATGACCTGCAGAGAGCTGGGACCAAAGTAACAAAGCCTACCATCAGTAACACACTATGCCGCCAGGGACTCAAATCCTGCAGTGCCAGACGTGTCCTCCTGCTTAAGCCAGTACATGTCCAGGCCCGTCTGAAGTTTGCTAGAGAGCATTTGGATGATCCAGAAGAAGATTGGGAGAATGTCATATGGTCAGATGAAACCAAAATATAACTTTTTGGTAAAAACTCAACTCGTCGTGTTTGGAGGACAAAGAATGCTGAGTTGCATCCAAAGAACACCATACCTACTGTGAAGCATGGGGGTGGAAACATCATGCTTTGGGGCTGTTTTTCCTGCAAAGGGACCAGGACGACTGATCCGTGTAAAGGTAAGAATGAATGGGGCCATGTATCGTGAGATTTTGAGTGAAAACCTCCCATCAGCAAGGGCATTGAAGATGAAACGTGGCTGGGTCTTTCAGCATGACAATGATCCCAAACACACCGCCCGGGCAACGAAGGAGTGGCTTCGTAAGAAGAATTTCAAGGTCCTGGAGTGGCCTAGCCAGTCTCCAGATCTCAACCCCATAGAAAATCTTTGGAGGTATTTGAAAGTCCGTGTTGCCCAGCAACAGCCCCAAAACATCACTGCTCTAGAGGAGATCTGCATGGAGGAATGGGCCAAAATACCAGCAACAGTGTGTGAAAAAGAAGGAAGCCTGAGCAGAATAAAAATATTCCAAAACATGCACCCTGTTTGCAACAAGGCACAAAAGTAGGATATAAAAGCTAAATGGCGCTAAGCACAAGCGAAATCCTAGAGGAAAACCTAGTTTCAGTGTGCTTTCCACCAGACACTGGGAGTTGAATTCACCTTTCAGCAGGATAATAACCTAAAACACAAGGACAAATCTACGCTACAGTTGCTTCTCCAAGAAGACAGTGAATGTTCCTGAGTGGCCGAGTTACAGTTTTGACTTAAATCTAATTGAAAATCCATGGCAAGACCTGAAAATGATTGTCTTGCAAAGACCAACAACCAAATAATAACGGGCAAATGTTGCACAATCCAGGTGTTTAAAGCTCTTTGAGACTTACCCAGAAAGACTCACCTCTGCAATCGCTGCCAAAGGTGTTCCTACAAAGTATTGACTCAGGGTTGTGAATATTTATGTAAATTAGACATTTCTGTATTACATTTTTAATAAATAAGCACAAAAAAATCGAAAAACATGTTTTCACTTTGTCATTATGAGGTATTGTGTGTGAGAAAAATCTACTTAATCAATTTTGAACTCAGGCTCTAACACACAAAAAATGTGGAATACATCAATGGGTAGGAATACTTTCAGAAGAAACTGCATTTAATTACAGCCTACACATACACTGGTTCAAATCTGCCTGGTCTAATTCCCCTAATGGGTCACACTTTAAATTAGCCTACTACCAGAGCATACAAGTTAACACTGTATTATATAAAACACACAGTGAAATAGTCCAGGGGCAAGAGGTTGATGGGTTTAGCCTGTAACTGGTTTCTTGAAGTAAGCTCAAAGCATTCCTGCCCTGACCCTGACACTAAAGTGGAGTGCTCTATTTGACAGTCCTCTTTCAGCTGCTATGGTAACAGTGTACAATACCTTTGGGTACTCTGAAAAACTCCAGTTAGTAACTACCTAGCTGGTACCAAATGGTAAAAAGTGGTGCTTGTTTCAGTGAATCGCAAAGACACTGGAAAGTAATTTGCTATGAAATTACTGCTTTGCGCTTATATCTAGCCAATTAAAGAGTGGGACTGTTACTCCATCTTGAGATTAGATCATGGCCATTTGTGACAGACTGGTGATGCAGTAATCTGCTTGCTTTGGCTTTCTCTCACATACCAGCAGGGTCTCACACACCCTAGGGGAGGGTGGAAGTGTCCTTATAGGCTACAACATCATGGGACCTTCTCTGAAGGTTTAGACCTCTTGGTGTAATGGGTTGTTTTATATACTCTCAGAGTATGACAGAAATATGACATATTTACAGTGATTTCATCAATCTACAGTTGCCTTTAGGATGCGTGTATAACCCTTCACACCACCACCCACACTGGGACCATGAATAGTCTTACACTACAACTCCTAGAACATCTCAGAGGTCTGGACTCCTTTAATGGCACAGGACACAATGCACTTGGCAAATGGTTACTGGTTCAAGACCTAGCCTAGACCAGTGGTCAGAGGGTTATATCTATGCCTTCCACCTGCTCCACAACACAGACACAGAAACACACCACACACACACACACACACACACACACACACACACACACACACACACACACACACACACACACACACACACACACACACACACACACACACACACACACAGTAGTACCATAGTTACAACCAGTCACCAGTCCATGCCCCTCTCCTTGGTGCTGTTGACCAACCAAGATTGTGATATGCCGCTGCTAAAACAATCCAGTCGGCAATGAAGGAAACATATTTGCTAAAAATGTGCTTGTAGGCTATGATCCAAGTGTAAGTACTAGTAGGCTACTCTACCTAATCGTGGTAACAGCTATTGCTAGACAGAGATTCCTCCAATGCTTTTCTGGAAGTGTATAATCCTGTATGGGAGAACATCCACCTACTAGGCTACAGAGAAACATTGTAGCAGGTAGTTTAGTTACATGTTTGAAACATTATACAGTCAAAACAAGCTACACATTAAACGTTTATTTGGATGTGTCCACTTTTTTAAACTACAGTCAACTGCAAATAAATATAAATAGGCCTTACATATAATCATGTTCAATTCACATTTAGACTGCAAGAATTCAAGGTGGTAAGAAATGATAGTGAACTAGGCTAGCCTACTTACCCATGTCCAATGTTTTCGAACACACAAGTCTGTCGTGTAAATATGTTATCAAGATCATTTAAAATCCATGTAGTCACATGTACAGAACCTGCCGTATGCACTGACAGCGTCCTGGATAGCTGTCAAATGGTGCAATAATATTTTTATAGAAAAACCCGAGGAAAATGGCGTCAACACAACAGTGCGCTGAAAACAGCCCCCCCTCCCCCAAAAAAATAATTATAGCCGATCTAATAATCAAATGAACATGTTCACAAAAATAGAAGATTTCCGTTTTCTGTGAAATATAGCGCGTGATGCTAATAGGCTAAACATTGCATGCGGGTAAACTACGCACATTCACAGGTCCACTGCAGAGATCCCCTCTCCGTATCAGTGGCTGGTCAGTCGGCCAGCAGCATAGTGCTGCTTCCCTCTCAAATCCGTGACTCGGGGGGAGGATCGGAGCAAACCGTTTTACTGCAGTGAAAATAAACTAGCAGATTGTATCCGAGTAGCCTCCAAACCCACATCCAACGGTAACGTCACTGGAGAGATCGTGGTTACATGCGTAAAAATGGTAGACGTGTTGTTGAGCGGAAGACTGGTGTTTTCGATCGTTTCCCCTCCCGGTTGGCGGTGGGTCGAAATTAGGGGGTGTTCTATTCGCTCGCTCTAGATCGGTGTGTGTTGCGACCCGTTGCCGTGACTGATAATGATCTCAGAGAGACAGGACTATAGATGCAGCTCGCGCTCTGATAGAGGAGAAGAGCGCAGTGTCGCCTCCACCCGGTAGCGGGTGGTAGACTAGCCTAGGCTACTACAGAAACGCAGGACATATCCCTCCCAGTTCGTTTTAACCAGTTTCATAACAGGACAGGAGATCACTGGTCAGTTCCAGGGGAGTTTCCTTTATTCACAAACCAACCTTCACTATCTAATGTATGTGATGTCCTACCATGTCAGATGTTTATACATGTTATGTCAATTGGTGTCACACACTGTATAGGCTACACAGTTATTTTAATGAGCCAGTCATATCATTATTCTGATGGCATCCTCCTCTTTCAGAATTGGGGCAACATCAAACTGGATTGATTTGATCATGCATAAACACTGCATTGTGTGTCTGTGTTATGTTTAATGCATAAACAACAGTATGTGCATCCTGTGCTTCTAGGAGGACAATATATTGACTGAGAAAACATGAATAATGACGCAGACAGAAAGGAGGTTAGCCGCATCCACTGCAGAATAACTGGACGATGTGTTTGCATATTGGTGTGTGTTTTTGCTGCCATGATAGCATCCCAACCAGTGCTGATATTTCCATAAACATACATTTATGCTGCATTAATTATTATTGCTGTTTCTCTTTTGTGGCCGTTTTAAGCTATAGGGACAGTTACTCACTCTTATGTTCTAACATCTTGACATAGTGAGATGCAGTAAAGTGGGATGCTCTCTGTGTACAGTTATTCAATGCAAAACACATCCTGCAAGTTGGCTCTGTCCTTTAAAACATCCTCTAACATTAACATGCAAATGACAAATGACCTTTTCCTCCCTCGCTCAGTGTCACTATATCTCAAACTAAATATGTAAATCTCACCCTTGTCTGACAGACTGACTGTTTGTGTTTGTGCATTCACTCCCTCTATAAATGTTTTATTGGCAGCATTGTCATAACGATGCTAAAGCAGAACTGTTTATGGTCCAGCACCAGCTAATTTCTCCGGTTATGGGTGTGGGGCCAGTATTATAGCACTGGTGTGTGTGTGTGTAAGGATACAGACAGGCCTCTGAGAATAAGAGGTCAACAGCTGCTCCCCAGACAACCAATCAATGCACATTGTATGATTCTTACATACACACAGCAGAACACACACACACACACACACACACACAGAGAGAGTAGTTTTTGGATGTGTTACCATGGATACCAGATACCGGCATATCTAAGGGGAGCCGTTTCCAGCTTAAACTGTACATACTGAATTACTATTGGCTAGGTAGAGACAGAGAGGATTGAGGCTTTTTCATTCATTTACGTATATTTACATCTAAGTGGTGCATAGTCATGTTTGTTTCAAGTCTTACCATTGTATTTCCTGAACATGATATACTTTTACATAGCTTGAATGTGTGTTTTATTGATTATTGTGAACCAGTTGGACTATAGATTTCTGTTTGGGTGGCAGAAAGCCTAGTGGTTAGAGCATTGGACCAGTAACCGAAAGGTTGCTAGATCGAATCACCGAGCTGACAAGGAAAAAACCTGTTGTTCTGTCCCTGAACAAAGCAGTTAACCCACTGTTCCTAGGCTGTCATTGTAAATAAGAATTTGTTCTTCATTGCCTTGCCTAGTTAAATAAAGGTAAACAATTTTTTAAATGTAAAGATGTATCTACAGTACTTGTCATTGTCAGACTGACTAGTGAGAGGCGCTGAAATTCTG
This sequence comes from Oncorhynchus tshawytscha, assembly GCF_018296145.1. Taxonomy (NCBI): domain Eukaryota; kingdom Metazoa; phylum Chordata; class Actinopteri; order Salmoniformes; family Salmonidae; genus Oncorhynchus; species Oncorhynchus tshawytscha. The sequence goes on along the minus strand of NC_056440.1, from coordinate 25,676,312 downwards.
CTTCCTCACTCACTACTCAAACTGACACTCAGTTTAAATCACTTCACACACACACACACACACACACACACACACACACACACACACACACACACACACACACACTATGGACTCCACAAATGATTGATTAACAGAGCCAAGGACTGCATGTGTGTGTCTGTGTGTGTGTGTGTCTGTGTGTGTGTGTGTGTGTGTGTGCGCATCTTCCTCCCCTGTCTCTCCATTCTCTAGAGTATAACATGGAAGTAAATGTCTGTATCCTCAGGCCAGATCTGCAGGAGATGAAAGTGAATCTTATTCTAAACCACTTTACCAAACGCTTCAGCTTTTATGTGGAAACAGCAAACGTTCCTCTGTGGTTGCAGAGAGAGAGAGAGAGGGAGAGGGAGAAAGAAAGAGAGGAAGAGAGAAAGAGAGGAAGGGGGGAGAGAGTAAGGATCAAGGCACCATCTGATTTCACCAAGCCCATTTCATATTTCCCATTCATTCATTTGGGATTGAGCTATTGCTTCATGTGGTTTATAGGACATGGATTCATCTCGACATTAGAAGACTTTTAATGAGCTGGCCACTTTATGCAACTGTTTCAGATTTGTGTTCAATAAATACAAAGATACAATGGCATACTAGAAACCGTTAGAGCTAATTGTATCTCTTACTGGCAGTGTTTCAAGGGCTGTGTCAGTACATGTATGCATGTGTGTGTGTGTTCTGGGGCTGGAGTGCGAAGCAACACGTTTATTTATCAAAGTGACAGGAAGTAGGTGTTGTTCTGAAAGGATGTTCTGAGACCACATCCTGCTGCATGCTGAGAGAACAACTTGTGCCGGGACGCCACAGTCTACCTTAACTGTACAGAGGTGGCAAAAGGGTGTGTGTGTATAATGTGGTCAGAGCATTCGGCCAAGAACTTAGCACCTGCAGATTTACCATGTTCTTCACACCACCACTCATAGCAGTAGACTCTCTACTTCAAAGAATAGCAGAAACATAACACCTTTGGACAAAAACCTCAACATCTTTAGAAGATACAACTCAGGTGTCTGGGGTGATTTATTCCACCTGTTGCTCTGGGGCAGCAGGTAGCCTAGTGGTTAGAGCGTTGGGCCAGAAACTGAAAGGTTGCTAGATCAAATCCCTGAGCTAACAAGGTAAACATCTGTCGTTCTGCTCCTCAACAAGGCAGTTAACCCACTGTTCTTAGGCTGTCATTGTAAATAAGCATTTGTTCTTAATTTTCAGTTTGTTATATCTGGAGTACTTCTCCTGTCTTATCCGGTGTCCTGTGTGAATTTAAGTATGCTCTCTCTAATTCTCTCTTTCTTTCTCTCTCTTGGAGGACCTGAGCCCTAGGACCATGCCCCAGGACTACCTGACATGATGACTCCTTGCTGTCCCCAGTCCATCTGACCGTGCTGCTGCTCCAGTTTCAACTGTTCTGCCTTATTATTATATGACCATGCTGGTCATTTATGAACATTTGAACATCTTGGCCATGTTCTGTTATAATCTCCACCCGGCACAGCCAGAAGAGGACTGGCCACCCCACATAGCCTGGTTCCTCTCTAGGTTTCTTCCTAGGTTTTGGCCTTTCTAGGGAGTTTTTCCTAGCCACCGTGCTTCTACACCTGCATTGCTTGCTGTTTGGGTTTTTAGGCTGGGTTTCTGTACAGCACTTTGAGATATCAGCTGATGTACGAAGGGCTATATAAATAAATTTGATTTGATTTGATTTGACATACTAGGCTACAGTAGGCCCACCAATGCTAACTGTTGCTTGGATCGTGTTATATCTGAAGTGGGTAAACCATGTAGTTACAATAATCAATCCTGAACAGGATGCCACAGTATGGTTATTGTAATGTTTGAGTGTGCGACAGGTGTAGTGTCACAGTTGTCCCCCTCACTCTGATGACAGGCTGTCAGAGGGAGTTATTATTGTGGCACCATGTGCTTGTGTTTCAGTCAGAGTCACACACACACACACACACACACACACACACACACACACACACACGCACGCACATGCCCACACAAACACACACGTCTCAATATCACACACAAACACACACACTAACAGTCTGACATGACAACCACACTAATGGCCGCAGTGCATGACAGGTTCATACAGAGAAAATATAAACATGATGATAATACCGTTTTTACAATCACTTTGGCACTCATTTCGGAACCTTGATGTAATTTTTCAAAACTCTAGACACAAAACTCACAACCAATGATCAAAATGCAAATTTTTCAAAACTCTAACACTTTTTCCAATTGCTTGGATACAATACACATGAAGCTAAGATCATTTGTTCATTGAACTAAAATCACCTGTTCAAAATGACACAACTTAACATCAAAGTATTACCATTTCAAAATGCAATTCACACATTACATCTGAGATGACTGTCTATTCATTTCATTACAATGATCTAACTATCAATTGATACAACTGCTCAAAATTATAATTAACTGCTGCGTTACTCATAATGCATAGTTTTACGGAAACTGACAAACGATATTCCATGTTTAGATCATGAAAGTTTCAGGATAACGAGATCCATTGACACCAATTACCGTGGAACATGAACCAATTGGACTACATTACCTATGGATGTAATATTTCATCATCATTCTTTATCAGACACTGTTTCTATGGTACCATGTACCACTTTTCCAGACCATGTTTTCAGATTTGACATTACTGTACACTCACTGGCCACTTTATTAGGTACACTTATCTAGTACTTTTGCCTCCACAACAGCCTGAATTATTCATGGTGTTGTACGTTAAGAGATGCCCTTCTGCACACCACTGTTTTAAATAGCTGTTATTTGAACGTTTGTGGCCTTTCTGTTAGCTTGAATGAGTCTGGACATTCTCTTCTGACCTCTCTCATTAACAAGGTGGTTTTTGCCCACAGAACTGCCGCTCACTGAATGTGTTTTGTTTATCGCACTATTCTCTGTAAACTCTAGAGACTGTAGTGCATAAAAATCCCAGGAAGGCAGCTGTTTCTGAGATGCTGGAATCACCATGTGTGGCATCAACAATCATACCACGGTCAAAGTTGCTTAGGTTACGCATCTTGTCCATTCTAATGTTTGGTCGAACAACATCTAAAGCTCTCTATCCTATATACTCTATATATTGAGTTGCAGGCAGCCACATGATTCGCTGTTCGAATGTAACCGTCTTTGATGAGCTAAATCAGGTCTGTAGAGCTGATGGCATGACCTATGTCATTGTGTGGGATAATGTCAGGTTTCACCATGCTCAAATGGTGCAAGCATGTTTTCAGGCCCATCCACAATTTACCACCCTGTGCTTACCCCCATACTCTCCTTTCCTTAACCTGATTGAGGAATTTTTCTCCACATGGAGGTGGAAGGTATATGATAGGCGCCCTCACGAACAAGCCACCCTTCTCCAGGCCATGCATGACGCATGCAATGACATCACGGCAGACCAGTGTCAGGCCTGGATTCGCCATGCCCGAAGATTCTTCCCTAGATGTTTGGCTAATGAAAACATTCATTGTGATGTGGATGAGAACCTGTGGCCAAATCCACAAAACAGGGTTGATGGAAATATAGAAGTAGTAATTAATCTTTTGTTTTGCTTTTTACAGTAAGCCAGGTGAGGAACACTGCAGTGATGTTTTACAGTAAGCCAGGTGAGGAACACTGGAGTGATGTTTTACAGTAAGCCAGGTGAGGAACACTGCAGTGATGTTTTACAGTAAGCCAGGTGAGGAACACTGCAGTGATGTTTTACAGTAAGCCAGGTGAGGAACACTGCAGTGATGTTTTACAGTAAGCCAGGTGAGGAACACTGCAGTGATGTTTTACAGTAAGCCAGGTGAGGAACACTGCAGTGATGTTTTACAGTAAGCCAGGTGAGGAACACTGCAGTGATGTTTTACAGTAAGCCAGGTGAGGAACACTGCAGTGATGTTTTACAGTAAACCAGGTGAGGAACACTGCAGTGATGTTTTACAGTAAGCCAGGTGAGGAACACTGCAGTGATGTTTTACAGTAAGCCAGGTGAGGAACACTGCAGTGATGTTTTACAGTAAGCCAGGTGAGGAACACTGCAGTGATGTTTTACAGTAAGCCAGGTGAGGAACACTGCAGTGATGTTTTACAGTAAGCCAGGTGAGGAACACTGCAGTGATGTTTTACAGTAAGCCAGGTGAGGAACACTGCAGTGATGTTTTACAGTAAGCCAGGTGAGGAACACTGCAGTGATGTTTTACAGTAAACCAGGTGAGGAACACTGCAGTGATGTTTTACAGTAAGCCAGGTGAGGAACACTGCAGTGATGTTTTACAGTAAGCCAGGTGAGGAACACTGCAGTGATGTTTTACAGTAAGCCAGGTGAGGAACACTGCAGTGATGTTTTACAGTAAGCCAGGTGAGGAACACTGCAGTGATGTTTTACAGTAAGCCAGGTGAGGAACACTGCAGTGATGTTTTACAGTAAGCCAGGTGAGGAACACTGCAGTGATGTTTTACAGTAAGCCAGGTGAGGAACACTGCAGTTGACCTTTAACAGTTTTTTCTTTTTTTGTAGCTAATTATTTTTGCTTTGATTCAAAGAAACCTATGTTGTGATTTTATTGTATTTCATCAATAAATTTAATATTTTGTTCAATGATTCCACTGTGTCTGTAGTATTCTCTCTACTAGTCCTTTTACAGTGATGCATTTACGTGAAGTAGCATAATGAAACATGTATCACATATTTTGTACTACAATATTTAATGATTGTATGATTGTATGAACAACTACACAGTGAAACTATCGGTATCTTGTGTGTGGGTGATCTAAATGAATGTTCCTATGTTATTCATGATAAATTAGTTATTTGACCCGATGATTCTGCAAGTGCAAGGTTTCTTTAAAGATATGAATGCACAATGCAATGTTTTGAACATTGGACAACCTGTGTTACAAGTGATGACCGTTTTGAGTTTTGTGTCTAGATTTTGAAAAAGGACTACAAGGGTCTGAAATTAGTGCCAAAGTGATTGTTAAAAACTGTAATGTTATAGTAGTAAACACCGAGGGGGATGGGTGAATTATATCCTCTATTTGACGGACACAGCAGGGAGTCCAGACTGAGACTACTGAGACACAGTCATGTCTTTGTTTTAGTGAAGCCAGCATTTGCTGTTGTTATTTATTCCTGGCTGTGTTGTCATTGTTGGTATTTACCTCTCAGACATTATCTGTCTCATTAGGCCAGGGAAATGGCTGCTTTAGTCCCAGACAGAGAGTGTTTGTTTGTTTGTTTGTTTGTTTGTCTGAGTGTGTGTGTGTGTGTGTGTGTGTGTGTGTGTGTATTTATGCGTGCGTCTGTCTGATGGACTAAAAGATGTCTTTGTACTCTGTTTTTACTTTCCTTCTAAGAAACGGACTAAATAAACACACACCTCCCTCATCTTATACAGTGATGGAAAGCCATTATGTATGAAAAATATGGCTAGGTTTGTAGAAGGACCATTAAAAATAGGGGAAAACTTAGGTGCTGGTATTAAACCGGTATTAACCACTACAGAATGTCCGTCCAGAACAATGAGGGGTCAGAATGTCCAGGTAAGGGGGTTTAATTGACAAGAAGGAGTCACACACACACACAAACTTTTACAGATGCACAATCGAGAGCATCCTGTTGGGCTGTATCACCACCTGGTACGGTAAATGCTCCGCCCACAACCGTAAGGCTCTCCAGAGGGTAGTGAGGTCTGCACAACGCATCACCGGGGGCAAACTACCTGCCCTCCAGGACACCTACACGACCACATGTCACAGGAAGGTCATAAAGATCATCAAGGACAACAATCACCCGAGCCACTGCCTGTTCACCCTGCTATCATTCAGAAGGAGAGGTCAGTTCAGGTGCATCAAAGCAGGGACCGAGAGACTGAAAAACAGCTTCTATCTCAAGGCCATCAGACTGTTAAACAGCCAACACTAACATTGAGTGGCTGCTGCCAACATACTGACTCAACTCCAGCCACTTTAAAAATGGAAAAAATGATGTAAAAATGTATCACTAGCCACTTTAAACAATGCCACTTAATATAATGTTTACATACCCTACACTACTCATCTCATATGTATATACTGTACTCTATACCATCTACTGCATCTTGCCATCTTGATGTAATACATGTATCACTAGCCACTTTAAACAATGCCACTTTTACATGTTACATACCCTACATTACTAATCTCATATATATATATACTGTACTCTATACAATCTACTGCATCTTGACTATGCCGTTCTGTAACCTCACTCATTCATATATTTTTATGTACATATTCTTAATCCCTGTGTATAAGGTAGTTGTTGTGAAATTGTTAGGTTAGATTACTCGTTGGTTATTACTCCTTTGTCGGAACTAGAAGCACAAGCATTTCGCTACACTCGCATTAACATCTGCTAACCATGTGTATGTGACAAATAAAATTTGATTTGATTTGACACACACACACCACTCTGACATCAATGAATAACTGTAGATAGTGGTTCTACAATGGTAGAAATAGACATATTATAATATGCAACAATATGTCAGATACCTCAACTCACTGGCTGGAGGCGGAACTTACAAAGAGCAATCATAACCGCCATAGATAAAAGACAGTACTGTGCAGCCGTCTTCATCGACCTGGCCAAGGCTTTTGACTCTGTCAATCATCGCATTCTTATCGGCAGACTCAATAGCATTGGTTCTCAAATGACTGACTCGCCTGGTTCACCAACTACTTCTCAGATAGAGTTCAGTGTGTCAAATCGGAGGGCCTGTTGTCTGGACCTCTGGCAGTCTCTATGGGGGTGTCACAGGGTTCAATTCTCGGGTGACTCTTTTCTCTGTATATGTCAATGATATCGCTCTTGCTGCTGGTGATTCTCTGATCCACCTCTACGCAGACGACACCATTCTGTATACATCTGGCCCTTCATTGGACACTGTGTTAGCAAACCTCCAAACAAGCTTCAATGCCATACAACACTCCTTCCGTGGCCTCCAACTGCTCTTAAATACTAATAAAACTAAATGCATGCTCTTCAACCGATTCCTGCCCACCAGCCTAGCATCACTACTCTGGACGGTTCTGACCTAGAATATGTGGACAACTTCAAATACCTAGGTGTCTGGTTGGACTGTAAACTCATCTTCCAGACTCACATTAAGCATCTCCAATCCTAAATTAAATCTAGAATCGGCTTCCTATTTCGCAACAAAGCCTTCTTCACTCATGCTGCCAAACATACCCTCGTAAAACTGACTATCCTACCGATCCTTGACTTCAGCGATGTCATTTACAAAATTGCCAGCTGGCAGGCAATTTACAAGATTTCCAGCTGCCAGGCAGAAGCTGGAATAAGTTTCTCAATCGCACTCCACACTGCCCTTTCCCACCTGGACAAAAATGAAACCTATGTGAGAATCCTGTTCATTGACTACAGCTCAGCGTTCATCACCATAGTGCCCACAAAGCTCATCACTAAGCTAAGGACCCTGGGACTAAACACCTCACTCTGCAACTGGATCCTGGATTTCCTGATGGGCCGCCCCCAGGTGGTAAGGGTAGGCAACAACATGTCTGCCACGCTGATCCTCAACCCTGGGGCCCCTCAGGGATGTATTCTTAGTCCCTTCCTGTACTCCCTGTTCACCCACGACTGCTTGGCCAAACATGACTCCAACACTATCATTAAGTTTACTGTTGACACAACAGTGGTATGCCTGATTACCGACAACAATGAGACAGCCTATAGGAGGTCAGAGACGGCCTATAGGAGGTCAGAGACCTGGCAGTTTGGTGCCAGGACAACAACCTCTCCCTCAATGTGAGCAAGACAAAAGGAGCTAATTGTGGACTACAGGAAAAGGCGGGCCGAACAGGCCCCATTAACATCGATGGGGCTGTAGTAGAGCGGGTCGAGAGTTTCAAGTTCCTTGGTGTCTACATCACCAACAAACTATTATGGTCCAATCACACCAAGACAGTCGTGAAGAGGGCACGGCAACACCTTTTCCCCTTCAGGAGACTGAAAAGACTTGGCATGGGTCCCCAGATCCTCTTTCTACAGCTGCACCCTCGAGAGCATCCTGACCAGTTACATCACCGCCTGGTATGGAAACTGCTCAGCATCTGACCGTAAGGCGCTGCAGAGGGTAGTGCATATGGCCCAGCACATCACTGGGGCCAAGCTTCCTGCCATCCAGGACCTATATACTAGGCGGTGTCAGAGGAACGCCCAAAAAATAGTCAAAGACTCTAGTCATCCAAGTCATAGACTGTTTTTACACTGCTTCTACGCGCTGTTTATTATCTATGCATAGTCACTTTACCCCTACCTACATATATATAGCCTCGTTAATGTTATTTTATTGTGTTAATTTTTATATTTTTTTTACTTTAGTTTATTTGGTAAATCATTTCTTAACTCTTTCTTGAACCACATAGTTGGTTAAGGGCTTGTAAGTAAGCATTTCACGGTAAGGTCTACCTACACCTGTTGTATTCGGCGCATGTGACAAATAATGTTTGATTTTATTGAACTTATTAACTACAAAAAGGTAAGACGTATTTTAATTCTAGTGCTACTCTGCACACACAAGCTTGGTATCTAGCTAGCGTTTGCTCTGGTCCAACATTAAACCAACTCGGAAGTTCAAAGACATTCAAAGTTCTTCCAAAGAAGCCGCACTTCCGTAGGTATAATTCTGTGGGTCTAATTCAGATGATGCATGTCATAACAAGAGGCCCAGCGCATCAAGGCAAGCTTCCTCAATCCTCTCTCGCTCTCTCCTCACCCTCAAAATGTCACATCTCGCACCCTACACTGTGACTGGCAACACAGTGTGTGTGTTTGTCTTTCATTATGATTAAACTATGCCGTTACTGAAAAATACAATTTCATCGTAACGACTGTCCTACACAGATTAGATTACTTACCCGCTCCACAACAAGCAGCTCTATCCAAACTGGTTGGTGAAGTCATTTAATGTCGAGCTGAATGTACAAAAAATATATATATATAGACCAGAGTTTTAAAAATAAACAGAAAGGAACAATATGAACCGGTACTATATTTGGTTAGAACCGGTGAGGAACTTTATTTTACAGTCGCCACCAAAGGTGTTGTACAGATTTTCAAACAATTGCAAAGGGCAGCAAGGGCAAGTAGTCACTGAGAGGGATAAAGTAAAGACTTGGGGTAATTCACAGAGGCAGGAGCAAGATGGGCAACCGGTCAAACAGAAGTCCTGTCTCTTTGTGCGTCTGGCCGCCCCATCACAAAGGTGCTTGTGGTGTCCCCCACAGAGATGTCAAGACGGTTCCCGACTGAGACGTCAGGAGGGTCCCCCACAGGGACGTCAGGAGTATCCCCCACAGAGATGTCAGGAGGGTCTCCCACAGAGATGTCAGGAGGGTCCCACACAGAGACGTCAGGAGGGTCCCCCACAGGGACATCAGGAGGGTCCCCCAATTCTGGACCAAGCCACTGCATCAAAGACTGGAGGGGGCTCCCAGGGAGGAAGCAGCAGGCTGGACGTCACAGGTAGGAGGGAGACGTTTTTGAACTGCAGCAGGCTGGATGTCACAGGTCGGAGGGAGACATCTTTGGACAGCAGTAGGCTGGATGTAGAAGGTTGGACTAGGCAGATTACACCAGAAAGGGACCGGAGAGGTCTGAGTGGCAGGGCTGGACTTGTCGCCTACAGCTGCAGGAAGGGCACCCGCAGTATGGACCAACTGACATTCAGAGGTGTCAGCAGGAGTAGGAGTAGGGTGCTCTCTCAGGGTGAGCTCAGGCAGCTCCTCTGTCCATGGAGAAGGCTGTAGGTCTTCCTGCTCACAAACAAACAGGGACGTGAGGATAGATCTTGGATACAGAATGGGGATCGGCAGAACCTCTGTCATTGGAGATGCCGATGGTACCACTGTGCACCAGTTGAGACTCTATGGCAGCAGCTGGTTGAAGCACAGCAGTTGGAGTGTATAGCTAAAGCTACATAGCAGGAGCGACTGTAGTAGGCGCCACTACTAACTTGAGCTCCATGGTCGGAGCAGGCTAGATCGGCACAGCTGGGGCTGGAGCACAGTGGTGGGGTGCTCCCCCAGGGTGAGCTCTGGTAGCTCCTCTGGCTCTGGAGAAGGCTGTAGCACCGCTGGGAGGGGCATCACAGCAGGAGCCGGATCTGAGACCGGGGCTGATGGTGAAGCTGATGTGGAAGGGCGCAACGTCTCGAGCATCTTCTGACGTCTGGGGTTGCGGAGCTGGTCACGCTGGCACCACAGAACCTCATTCTGTCGCTTCTGATGTAGTATCTGTTGCATGACGATCTCTGAGATGATGTTGTTAATTGCTTGGCAGCTTGGTTTCACGGTTCTCTGTTCTCCCCCTCTAAGACATCTTTCAGATGTAAGAAGAGAGAACTGTTGAAGGACTGAATGAGACGCTCAGTGTCCAGGTAACTACTGGTGATGGTGGTCGGGTGGACTGTAGGAACCTTCCATCTTCCTGACTGCTTCAATGAGCACATCAATCTCGTCCTCTCTGGTTGTCACTGGCAATCCACGTTGATCCCGGTGATCCCTGGTCAAGGGTCGATGCTGATCCTGAGGATCTATGGTCGGGGTCAAATCAAATCAAATCAAATCAAATTTTATTTGTCACATACACATGGTTAGCAGATGTTAATGCGAGTGTAGCGAAATGCTTGTGCTTCTAGTTCCGACAATGCAGTAATAACGAGCAAGTAATCTAACTAACAATTCCAAAAAAAACTACTGTCATACACAGTGTAAGGGGATAAAGAATATGTACATAAGGATATATGAATGAGTGATGGTACAGAGCAGCATAGGCAAGATACAGTAGATGATATCGAGTACAGTATATACATATGAGATAAGTATGTAAACCAAGTGGCATAGTTAAAGTGGCTAGTGATACATGTATTACATAAGGATGCAGTCGATGATATAGAGTACAGTATCAACGTATGCATATGAGATGAACAATGTAGGGTAAGTAACATTATATAAGGTAGCATTGTTTAAAGTGGCTAGCGATACATTTACATCATTTCCCATCAATTCCCATGATTAAAGTGGCTGGAGTAGAGTCAGTGTCATTGACAGTGTGTTGGCAGTAGCCACTCAATGTTAGTGGTGGCTGTTTAACAGTCTGATGGCCTTGAGATAGAAGCTGTTTTTCAGTCTCTCGGTCCCAGCTTTGATGCACCTGTACTGACCTCGCCTTCTGGATGGCAGCGGGGTGAACAGGCAGTGGCTCGGGTGGTTGATGTCCTTGATGATCTTTATGGCCTTCCTGTAGCATCGGGTGGTGTAGGTGTCCTGGAGGGCAGGTAGTTTGCCCCGGTGATGCGTTGTGCAGACCTCACTACCCTCTGGAGAGCCTTACGGTTGAGCGCGGTGCAGTTGCCATACCAGGCGGTGATACAGCCCGCCAGGATGCTCTCGATTGTGCATCTGTAGAAGTTTGTGAGTGCTTTTGGTGACAAGCCAAATTTCTTCAGCCTCCTGAGGTTGAAGAGGCGCTGCTGCGCCTTCCTCACGATGCTGTCTGTGTGAGTGGACCAATTCAGTTTGTCTGTGATGTGTATGCCGAGGAACTTAAAACTTGCTACCCTCTCCACTACTGTTCCATCGATGTGGATGGGGGTGTTCCCTCTGCTGTTTCCTGAAGTCCACAATCATCTCCTTAGTTTTGTTGACGTTGAGTGTGAGGTTATTTTCCTGACACCACACTCCGAGGGCCCTCACCTCCTCCCTGTAGGCCGTCTCGTCGTTGTTGGTAATCAAGCCTACCACTGTTGTGTCGTCCGCAAACTTGATGATTGAGTTGGAGGCGTGCGTGGCCACGCAGTCGTGGGTGAACAGGGAGTACAGGAGAGGGCTCAGAACGCACCCTTGTGGGGCCCCAGTGTTGAGGATCAGCGGGGAGGAGATGTTGTTGCCTACCCTCACCACCTGGGGGCGGCCCGTCAGGAAGTCCAGTACCCAGTTGCACAGGGCGGGGTCGAGACCCAGGGTCTCGAGCTTGATGACGAGCTTGGAGGGTACTATGGTGTTGAATGCCGAGCTGTAGTCGATGAACAGCATTCTCACATAGGTATTCCTCTTGTCCAGATGGGTTAGGGCAGTGTGCAGTGTGGTTGAGATTGCATCGTCTGTGGACCTATTTGGGCGGTAAGCAAATTGGAGTGGGTCAAGGGTGTCAGGTAGGGTGGAGGTGATATGGTCCTTGACTAGTCTCTCAAAGCACTTCATGATGACGGATGTGAGTGCTACGGGGCGGTAGTCGTTTAGCTCAGTTACCTTAGCTTTCTTGGGAACAGGAACAATGGTGGCCCTCTTGAAGCATGTGGGAACAGCAGACTGGTATAGGGATTGATTGAATATGTCCGTAAACACACCGGCCAGCTGGTCTGCGCATGCTCTGAGGGCGCGGCTGGGGATGCCGTCTGGGCCTGCAGCCTTGCGAGGGTTAACACGTTTAAATGTCTTACTCACTTCGGCTGCAGTGAAGGAGAGACCGCATGTTTCCGTTGCAGGCCGTGTCAGTGGCACTGTATTGTCCTCAAAGCGGGCAAAAAGTTATTTAGTCTGCCTGGGAGCAAGACATCCTGGTCCGTGACTGGGCTGGGTTTCTTCCTGTAGTCCGTGATTGACTGTAGACCCTGCCACATACCTCTTGTGTCTGAGCCGTTGAATTGAGATTCTACTTTGTCTCTGTACTGGCGCTTAGCTTGTTTGATAGCCTTGCGGAGGGAATAGCTGCACTGTTTGTATTCAGTCATGTTACCAGACACCTTGCCCTGATTAAAAGCAGTGGTTCGTGCCTTCAGTTTCACACGAATGCTGCCATCAATCCACGGTTTCTGGTTAGGGAATGTTTTAATCGTTGCTATGGGAACGACATCTTCAACGCACGTTCTAATGAACTCGCACACCGTATCAGCGTATTCGTCAATGTTGTTGTCTGACGCAATACGAAACATCTCCCAGTCCACGTGATGGAAGCAGTCTTGGAGTGTGGAGTCAGCTTGGTCGGACCAGCGTTGGACAGACCTCAGCGTGGGAGCTTCTTGTTTTAGTTTCTGTCTGTAGGCAGGGATCAACAAAATGGAGTCGTGGTCAGCTTTTCCGAAAGGGGGCGGGGCAGGGCCTTATATGCGTCGCGGAAGTTAGAGTAACAATGATCCAGGGTCTTTCCACCCCTGGTTGCGCAATCGATATGCTGATAAAATTTAGGGAGTCTTGTTTTCAGATTAGCCTTGTTAAAATCCCCAGCTACAATGAATGCAGCCTCCGGATAAATCGTTTCCAGTTTGCAGAGAGTTAAATAAAGTTCGTTCAGAGCCATCGATGTGTCTGCTTGGGGGGATATATACGGCTGTGATTATAATCGAAGAGAATTCTCTTGGTAGATAATGCGGTCTACATTTGATTGTGAGGAATTCTAAATCAGGTGAACAGAAGGATTTGAGTTCCTGTATGTTTCTTTCATCACACCATGTCACGTTGGCCATAAGACATACGCCCCCCCCGTCTTCTTACCAGAAAGATGTTTGTTTCTGTCGGCGCGATGCGTGGAGAAACCCGCTGGCTGCACCGCTTCGGATTGCGTCTCTCCAGTTAGCCATGTTTCCGTGAAGCAAAGAACGTTACAGTCTCTGATGTCCCTCTGGAATGCTACCCTTGCTCGGATTTCATCAACCTTGTTGTCAAGAGACTGGACATTGGCAAGAAGAATGCTAGGGAGTGGTGCACGATGTGCCCGTCTCCGGAGTCTGACCAGAAGACCGCTTCGTTTCCCTCTTTTTCTGAGTCGTTTTTTTTTTGGTCGCTGCATGTGATCCACTCGGTTACACTGGTTGTAAGGCAGAACACAGGATCCGCGTCGCGAAAAACATATTCTTGGTCGTACTGATGGTGAGTTGACGCTGATCTTATATTCAGTAGTTCTTCTCGGCTGTATGTAAAGAAACCTAAGATGACCTGGGGTACTAGTGTAAGAAATAACACGTAAAAAAACAAAAAACTGCATAGTTTCCTAGGAACGCGAAGCGAGGCGGCCATCTCTGTCGGCGCCGGAAGTTTGCGGATCTTGCCGATCTCTGGTCATGGTTGGCCTGAGGTGGGAACCCGGTGAATTAGCAACCGATGAGAAGACTGAGGCTCTGTCCTCTATTCTGCTTCAATGAGCTCATTCATTTCATCATGCTGGCTGTGTAAACGCAGTGAGTCCTCTCAGGTTGTCACTGGTGGTCCACGCTCAGGTAGATGCTGATCCCGGTGATCTCTGGTCAAGGTTCTACATTGATCCTGAGGATCACTGGTCGAGGTTCGATGCTGATTTTGGAAATCTCTGGTTGAGGTTAGCCTGAGGTGGGAACCCGGTGAATTTGCAACCGATGAAAAGGCTGAGGCTCTTTCCTCTACTCTGCTGGTCAGCCTGGGTGGTGACTTGGATTGGTGATGAGTTGTTGAAAGGGAAAAAGGACACTTTGACTGCAGTATGTCACGTCTCAAATGCTTAAGAGAACCCTCTAGCTGCTCTCCCTCGTAGCAGTGGTATGTGGACTCATAGCCATTGCCTTAATTATCGATATATTGTGGCAGGTGAGCTGATCGGCACAGATGGACCTGTTAACTGGCATCCTTCGGCTGTAGCAGTTACTGGATCTGGCTCCAAGGACCATGAAAAATATTGCTAGGTTTGTAGATTCGAAGGACCATTAAAATTAGGGGAAAACGTAGATGCTGGTATTAGGCCGGTAGTCAGTCCAGAAATATGAGGAGTCAGAATGTCCAGGTAAAGGGGTTTAATTGACAGGAAGAAATCACACACACAGCTGACACCACTCTGACATCAATGAATAACTGTATTGTGGCTCTACAATGGTAGAAAAGAAAGGACATATTGTAATACATAATAATATTTAAAAGGGGTACCTTGACTTAACTGAATGATAATGCAGCAAGCAAGCCAGTTAGGGAGAGGAAATCACACTTCACCACCACTAGTGACATGGAAGGTAATTACTTGCTTGTGCAAATATAATGAAGATGTATGTCCAATGCAAATTCACCGTTTTATTTGACCTTTATTTAACTAGGCAAGTCAGTTAAGAACAAATTCTTATTTTCAATGATGGCCTAGGAACAGTGGGTTAACTGCCTTGTTCAGGGGCAGAACGACAGATTTTTACCTTGTCAGCTTGGGGATTCGATCTTGCAACCTTTCGGTTACTAGTCAAACACTTTACCCTCTAAGCTACCTGCTACCCCTCAATTACACTGCTTCAGTGAATTAATGTTTTTTTTCCGAATTTAGAGGGATCACTTAACAGAGTCTGTCTTAGTGCTAAGGAAGTAGTTTGATTTGGCCTGTTTAACAAAGTCAGTGCACCTCTTTCTCAATTGCCTAAATAGCTGCTAATCAGCTAACTAGACAGTTTCTAGCCTTGGCCCCAGGCTTGATTTCCTTTCAAAATGAGGTTGCAAGTTCATATCCCTGAGTTGACAAGGTCCCTGAGTTGACAAGGTACAAATCTGTCAATCAAATTAGATAAATCAATCACAATGCTTAATTTTTCTATTTCGTTTCTTCATTGCTCCTTTGAGTTATCATTTTAAATGTGTGTAGACCTTTCAATCAAATCAAATCAATAAATCAATCAAATGTATTTATAAAGTCCTTTTTAAATCAACAGAAGTCACAAAGTGCTTGTACTGAAACCCAGCCTAAAACCACAAACAGCAAGCAATGCAGATGTAGAAGCATGGTAGCTAGGAAAAACTCCCTAGAAAGGCAGGAACCTAGGAAGAAACTTAGAGAGAAACCAGGCTTTGAGGGGTGGCCAGTCCTCTTCTGGCTGTGTCAGGATTTTTCTTTTTGGCAACTCACAGAAACAGAAGTTCTTGCTGTCTTATTATCTGTTAACACCAATAAGTCCATTTGGACCCGTGTTTGCTTAAATATGCAGCTTCCCTTATTGCTGGCTCAGTAACATGCATTTTTTTATTTAACTTTAGTATCAGGAAATATTCTAAAAGTGTGGAAAGCAGCTTTTGTGCTACCGCTGCTTAAGGGTGGGGATACTAGTGATCTTGATCATTATCAACCCATTTCCAGACTCCCTTGTCTTGCGAAAACACTAGAACCATTGGTCAACAAACAGCAACATTATTTTCTATCTATGAATGGTATTCTTAATGCTAAACAAACCAAATTCAGACCTAAACATAGCACCAGTACAGCTACCATGCTTGTTGTAAATGCCTTAGAGGACAGAAAGAATTGTGCCGCCATGTTTGTAAACTTGTCAAAAGCTGTTGTTACTGTAGTGTAGACCATGTTCTTCTGTTGAATAAGTTGTCCTCCATAGAGTTGGGTACTGATGCTTGCCGATGGTTTCATAGTTATCTCAATGACAAAACTCAGGCCATCAGGGTAGATGGGGTCAAATCTGAGTTCCTTGAGTTACATAAAGGGCTGCCAAGGTTCGATACTCGGCCCACTACTGTTTACAATCTATATAAATAACATTGGTAATGCTGTAAAAAATATATATATATATTAATTTGTATGCTGATGATACCGTGTTGTACTCAATTGCTCCATCAGTTGGCAAAGCCTTTTCACATCTGGCTTGATGACAAACTGTCATTTAACAAACATGTCACTGAGCTGGTGAAGAAGTTGAAGTTGATTTATTTTACAGAAACAAATCATGTCTGACTTTTGTTAATAGGAAGGAAATTGTCCATGCCACTTTTATGTCTATTTTAGATTTGGGGGATATTATCTATATGCATGCAGCAGAATCTACACTTAAACCACTATATGTTGTTTTCCATTTTGCCCTTAGGTTTATTACTGGTGATGTTTACAGAACTCACCATTGTGTTTTGTATCAAAAAGTGAGTTGGGCCTCTTTGTATGTAAGGAGAGAGTGGCATTTTCTTGTGGTCATTTACAAAACACATGCAGAAACTTCCTATGTATCTATCATCATTTATTCAATTTAGATTTACAAATGACCAAACCCATGGATCATTTAGCTATTTGATATTACATTTTAGGAACCCTTTAGGTATCAAAAAAATATACACTGCAGTTCAGTAAACTTAAATTAGGTAACACAACGTGCCATTGGAACACAGGAGTGATGGTTGCTAATAATGGGTCTCTGTACGCCTATGTAGATATTCCATAAAAAAATCAGCCATTTCCAGCTACAATAGTCATTTACAACATTAACAATGTCTACACTGTATTTCTGATCAATATGATGCTATTTTTAATGGACAAAATATGTGCTTTCTTTCAAAAACAAGGACATTTCTAAGTGACCCCAAACTTTTGACCGGTAATATATTAAAAAATGATTTGATAAAATATTGATTTGGCCTCTACTGCTATAGCCCATGGAAACGCATTGAATAACACATTCATAAATGGCATGAGACAGTAAAAAAAAAAAAGTTTTTTAAGTGTATGTCCTATATCTATGATATATAAGAAAGCTCAGGGGGAAAAAAAATGTTTGTTTTTTTACACATTTTTAACCCCTTATTTTGTTGGCACAAAACTACCTCCATACTTTCATTCATTTGTATGGGTTACCTTCAGATGAGTTCTGTGACACTTGTGGGGGTCGTAGAGCAAAACAGAGAACAGCATCATGTACATGAGAGTCTCATCTTTCCATAGAGTTGTTCCATTAGTTTGCCAAACCTTTCGGATGCTCCAGACATTTTAGTCAGAGGACCGATTTCCATGTTGTCAGCGGTCTGATAAACACCGCTCGGCCACCTTCCACCACAGATGCGGAAGGTTGACATAGGCGGATGCGGATGCAGCCCATGCAAACAAAGAGATATCTATAGCTTAAATTGACGGATTCTGTATGGGAAGTAACTGTTCAGCAGTCTTATCAGCAGTCTTATGGTTTGGGGTAGAAGTTGTTCAGGAGCCTTTTGGTCCCAGACTTGGCGCTCCGGTACTGCTTGCCATGCGGTAGCAGAGAGAACAATCTGACTTGGGTGGCTGGAGTCTTTGACCATTTTTACAGGCCTTCCCCTGACACCTCCTGGTATAGAGGTCCTAGATGTCAGGGAGCTCGTCCCCAGTGATGTACTGGGCCGTACACACTACCCTCTGTAGTGCCTTACGGTCGGATGTCAAGCAGTTGCCATACCAGTCAAGATGCTCTCAATAATGCAGCTGTATAACTTTTTGAGGATTTTAGGGCACATGCCAAATCTTTTCAGCCTCCTGAGGGGGAAGAGGCGTTGTCGTGCCCTTTTCACGACTGTGTTGGTATGTTTGGACCATGATAGGTCCCAGTTTATTCTCCAGTGATTGCACATTCGTCAATAGTCTCGTAGTCCGACGTAGTCTCGTCAGGTATCCCGCACGCCGACCTATATAACGCCACCTCATCCTTTTTCGAAGGTTGGGGATTTGAAATCAAATCGAGGTTAGTGATCGCTGTTCTGACTTCCAGAAGCTTTTTTCAGTCAAAAAACACACACAAAATAGCACAATTGATCAAGAGTCCGTAAAATGGCTGCTATTCCCTCCAGCACCATTCTAGCTATTATATCTGGGTGTAGCAGCAGATGCTGATGTTCTGGTACTTTTCACTTTTTCCTTCTCTACTCTCCCTCTCTACATCCTCCATGCATCACTTTCTCTCTAGTCTCTTTATTTCCTCTCCTTCTCTTCTTCCTCTCTTTCTTTCCTCCCCCACCCCATCCCAGCTGCTTGAGCACATATGCTCCTGTCATTCATGTATGTTATGTAGCTTTAACATGAGGCAACTATATGCATACATAAGGACCAAGGAGTCTGCATGAATTTGAGTGTCTGAGAGAGAGAGAGAGAGAGAGAGAGAGAGAGAGAGAGTGAGAGAGAGAGCCCATATAAAGGGTAGCTAGAGGCAGCATATTTCACAAAGCTCTACATAAACATGAAGGGTGTGTGTGTGGGGGGGGTGGTAGGGGGTGGGGTGTATGTCAATCTATCTTTGTGAGGGTCAGAGGGGCAGGCCCATGTCTAATCCTCTGGGATGGGATGTAGAAGATGACATTTTGAGACTGGAGATGTGTTCACTGATGCATATACAGTATATGACTGAGCTGAAAGAAGCCATGGAGCTGTGCATGTGTTCACTGGTGCATATATCACACAGGTTTCAATTCTGAAAGAGACATGTCTCGGGGATCACTGTCAAATATTTAGAAAGAGTGAGTAAAAAAAGCCTGATAGCTGTGACTGGCACCAACTGTTTTAAGTAATGAATAGACTAAAGCAGTATAACATAAATAAATGTATGAAATATGATCATAAATTGTAGCCTTCAAAATAGCCATTTTTGTATAAAACAGTCATTACAAAATAAACATTCATCAAATAATTTGCCATATTACAAATACATGCTTTTCTCAATTTGACAAACGGACATAACATATCGATCAACCAACCTGTCGTTGCTCTTTGTTTTGAAGGTTAGATTATAATCACATCTATATAAAATTCAGGTTTACAGTTATCAACAGATGGCGCTGTAGTTCAGAAATCATAACTCTCAACACATACATCCTTTCACCCGGAAATACGTACAGACAATTAACAAAGCCGGAAGTTGGATAAATTACAGTTTGAAATCGTGGCGCTTGGCGTAAAGTCCAGAGAAAAAATATATGAAAAACTCGATTCTCTGGGAGAGGGTTAGGTAATGAGAAACATGATAATATTGCCATTGTTGGGTTTTTCGTATGAGCCGTTTTGTTAAGGTTAGCGCTGTATAGATTAAGAGAAAAGCTTGATTACTAGTTAGGACAATGAATGGTTTAGCCGGTTGCTACAAAGGCAACACCTTCAAAATGAGAGTAATTATCTAGCAACGCTAAGGTTAGCGCGGTTTGTTGATAAGTTAGCTAGCTGCGTGTATCTGTTTGTCACTTTTAAAGTTGGTGCTAGTGTTTCTCTCTGTTTTACTTACCAACGAATATGGTTGTTCTTCCTGCCTTCCCACATTGCCACTGTGTACAAGACAATACCAACGACACGATAGTTGCCATCAAGAAGGTAAGAGCATGTCTCTAAAGTCTGTGAGGAATGTTTCAAAGTAATTACCAGGAGCACCTGTTTTTCCTTTTAAGGTTTTTGTGTAGGCCTAACACATGCCCATGTGGGTAAAACCTGGGAAGTATAACCACAGAACATTGAGCCAGATGTTTCACTGGATGTATGCACCTGAAGCATCCGGTTGGCATTTCCACTCACCATGGTTATGAGAGGAAGCCCAGTGGGAGGAGATGGATTTTGGCCGACATTTAGCAAATTTTCTCATTGATGAAACATTTGATCACAGTAGAGTTTTCTGTTCCCAAAACTAGATTCTGTTATGAACAGAGTGGACTAAGTTTTGTAGACTATTCTTTGCCAAGTCCCTGTATTCCCAGGACTGCGTAGCCTCACAAAGTTCCAACATCAAGTTTTCTGACGATGCGACACTAGTAGGCCTGATTACAAACAACGACAAGAAGACCTACATAGAGGAGGTAGGCACTCTGGCGGTGTGGTGCCAGGAAAAAACACCTTTCCCTAAACGTCAGCAAAACAAAGGAGCTGATTTTGGACTTCAGGAGGAACCAGGCTGGGCACACCCTCATCAACAGAGCCGCCATAGAGACGGCAGAAGAATGTGCAAGAGCGGCCTGGCCCTGCAGGCCCTCCGTGTTCTACAGGAGCACCATCAAGAGCATACTGTCGAGCTGCATCACAGCCTGGTACGGCAACTCCACCACCGCTGACTGCAAGGCTCTACAGAGGGTGGCACGATCAGCTGAACCCATCAATGGGTGCACACAGCCTGCCCTCCAGGACACCTACAACACCAGGTGTTGCAGGAAGGCCAAGAAGATCATCAAAGACCTCAGCCCCCCGAGACACAGTATGTTCTCCCCACGTCTATCACTCAGACTCAGGGTAGTATAGGAGCATCATGGCAAAAACTGTGAGACTGGCCAATAACTTCTACCCCCAGATCATCACACTGCTGAATAGCCACCATTGGGCAGCTACCTGCCCTCCCCCGCCCCCCCAGTTGTAAATATGTATATATTGTTATTATTATTGTTTTATACACTTCTCTTATGGACCTGCACTGTTAGAGCTCAGAGTTTAAGAATTTCACTGTACCCTGCAATTATATCTGCGACCCTGTGCATATGACTAATAAACTCATCTATCTAAAAATGTCATTGTTGAGAAGGAGTGTCTGTGGATCCCAGTACAGGAGCTTCAGAATGGTTAAGGTTAAAACTATGTATGGGAGTGGTTTTCCCAGACACAGATTAAAACTAGTCCTGGACTAAAAAGCTGTGGAGAATCTCCATTGAAAAGGCTTCATCTTTGTCTGGGAAACCACCCCATGAAATTTGATTCCGTATATTTGTCTCAAGTTTGTCGAGAGATTAAACTGCTGTAAGTCACCCACACATTATCGGGGTAAGCCCCATGCGGCAGGGTAGCGTTCCTGGTTGAGCTTTGCATCAGTTTCATCATCAGTTGCATTAATGATAATTTAAAGCTCATTTGGATATTATTCCCAACCAAAGCATCCTTTATGAACTATACTAATTATCTTGATCACCATCACCTTTACTGTGAAATTATGTCATGTTCTCAAAGAAAGCACAATATCATATGTCCCTACACTTACATCAATGTGTGTCCATTGTGTGTCTATTTCTCAGCTCCTTGATGTATTTCGGCATAAATTCAACATCAGCTTGGTGTTTGACTTTATGGAGACAGACCTGGAGGTAAAACTGCGCTGTAGGTTTTGGCCATATGGGCCAGTTTCCCGGACCCAGATTAAATCTAGTCCTGGACTAAAAAAAGCTTGCTCAGTGGAAAAACTCCACCAAATGGCTTTTTACTCCAAGACTAGGGTTAATCTCTGTCCAGGAAACTGGCCCCAGTAAATGCTGATGTTCACGACTTTAGTCTAAAAGTGACCTTGGGCACTAGAGGCCACTAGAGGGATACTCCATCCAGTGCTTGGGATTCATGGGTTAATTCAAAGTACGAAGTTTCTGTTGGATATGCAAGAGGGTCCCTTTATAGACTAGTACTCTGTTCATTCTGTTAGCTCTCTGTGATGTTCTCCTTGAGGCACAGATATGGGTTCAGTCATACCGAACATCAAAGACTGGCTGGTGCCCAGAGAGAACCAGAGAGAGGGAGCAGCCTGAGAGCTATGGTATTAGTTTGCTTCTATCTCTCTCTTAGGGTTTCTGTAGGGCCAACTCTTGTCCTGGGGGATCTGTCTGTCTGTGTCTCTGCCTCACTCTGTCCCTCGCTCTCTGCCCATCCCTATTTTTCTCTCCTTGTCTTTCTCCCATTTGCTCTGGATTTATGAGTCTGTGTCTGCCAGATGGCTCCAGATGAGTGCCCAGTTTCACTGCCAATACATCAAACTCAGTTAGAGAGTAGAAAAACAGACCCCCTTAGAGCCATAATTAAGGAGTGGTAGCTGCTCTTAAATAATCAATACCACCCTCTCCGTAGCTCTCAGGATGATCTAATGGCAATTATCAAATCATAGACAGACAGATAAATAGCTCAGACACAGAAGACTGAAATACGAGGAGGATTTGATAGCCTGTGTCTACATAGAGATGTTGAGCTGAAATTCTCTTGTGCTTGTGCTTTCCTGAGAGGCGATTTGTTGTATGTGGACCTTCAGCCTTGGGGTTAAGAAAAGGTAGACTATTGAGAGACTGGCTGACACCCTGGTCTAACTCTCTCCTGTGTTCTAGGTGGGGATTAAAGATACCATTCTGGTGCTGACTCCAGCCAACATCAAAGGCTTCATAGTGATGACTACTGGGCCTGGAGTACATGCACCACACACTGTCATACAATACACACCTTCTCATAGGTGCTTGTGTCAGGTAAAGTTAGGTGTGATGGACTCGTCTCCACTTCAGAAATTATATTTGTAATTGTATTTTATGTAAATTAACAAATGTACGTTTGTTATAAATCAATTACAATTGAAGTCGGAAGTTTACATACACTTAGGTTGGATTCATTAACTTGTTTTTCAACCACTCCACAAATGTCTTGTTAAAAAACTATAGTTTTGACGAGTCGGTTAGGACACCTACTTTGTGCATAACACAAGTCATTTTTCCAACAATTGTTTACAGACAGAGTATTTCACTTTTCACAAGTTGACTGTGCCTTTAAACAGCTTGGAAAATTCCAGAAAATTATGTCATGCCTTTAGAAGCTTCTGATAGGCTAATTGACATCATTTGAGTCAATTGGAGGTGTACCTGTGGATGTATTTCAAGGCCTACCTTCAAACTCAGTACCTCTTTGCTTGACATCATGGGAAAATCAAAAGAAATCAGCCAAGACTCCAGAAAAAATATTGTAGACCTCCACAAGTA
Source organism: Oncorhynchus tshawytscha (assembly GCF_018296145.1). Classification (NCBI taxonomy): domain Eukaryota; kingdom Metazoa; phylum Chordata; class Actinopteri; order Salmoniformes; family Salmonidae; genus Oncorhynchus; species Oncorhynchus tshawytscha. The sequence goes on along the minus strand of NC_056440.1, from coordinate 25,652,765 downwards.
TGGTTCATCCTTGGGAGCAATTTCCAAATGCCTGAAGGTACCACGTTCATCTGTACAAACAATAGTACGCAAGTATAAACACCCTGGGACCACGCAGCCGTCATACCGCTCAGGAAGGAGACACGTTCTGTCTCCTAGAGATGAACGTACTTAGGTGTGAAAAGTGCAAATCAATCCCAGATCAACCGCAAAGGACCTTGTGAAGATGCTGGAGGAAACAGGTACAAAAGTAAAACTAGCCCTATATCGACGTGACCTGAAAGGCCGCTCAGCAAAGAAGAAGCCACTGCTCCAAACCCGCCATAGAAAGGCCAGACTACGGTTTGCAACTGCACATGGGGACAAAGATCGTACTTTTTGGAGAAATGTCCTCTGGTCTGATTAAACAAAAATAGAACTCTTTAGCCATAATGACCATTGTTTTGTTTGGAGTGAAAAGGGAGATGCTTGCAAGCCGAAGAACACCATCCCAACCGTGAAGCATCATGTTGTGGGGGTGCTTTGCTGCAGGATGGACTGGTGCACTTCACAAAATAGATGACATCATGAGGAAGGAAAATTATGTGAATGTATTGAGACATCTCAAGCCAAAGTCAGGAAGTTAAAGCTTGGTTGCAAATGGGCCTTCTAAATGAACAATGACCCCAAGCATACTTCCAAAGTTGTGGCAAAATGGCTTAAGGACAACAAAGTCAAGGTATTGGAGTGGCCATCACAAAGCCCTGACTTCTAATCCCATAGGAAATTTGTGGGTAGAACTGAAAAAGCGTGAGCGAGCAAGGAGTCCTACAAACATGACTCATTTACACCAGCTCTGTCAGGAGGAATGGGCCAAAATTCACCCAACTTATTGTGGGAAGCTTGTGGAAGGCTACCCTAAACGTTTTGCCCAAGTTAAAAAAATGTAAAGGCAATGCTACCAAATACTAATTGAGTGTATGTAAACTTCTGACCCACTGGGAATGTGATGAAAGAAATAAAAGCTTAAATAAATAATTCTCTAAAGGGGTGATCCTAACTGACCTAAGACAGGGAATTTCTACTAGGATTAAATGTCAGGAATTGTGAAAAACTGAGTTTATATGTTTTTGGCTAAGGTGTATGTAAACTTCCGACTTCAACTGTATATTTCTCCATAGTAAACACTGTGTACGATCTGAAGCCCAATAACCTGCTGCTGGATGAGAATGGGCTGCTGAAGCTGTCTGATTTTTGTTTGACTAAAACTCTCGGCAGCCCTGCAGTCTACACTCACCAGGTAGTCAGTCACCTGTAGGTGTCACTCTCAAACTCCATTTCAAAGTCTTTATTGTCCATTTATTTATATATTTTTAAATAGCATTTAATGTGTCACTCACTGTGTTTGATACAATGTTTGCTCTCTCTCTCAGGTGGCGTCGTTCTCCAGAGTTGTTCGGTGCCAGGATGCATGGGGTGGGCGTCGACATGTGGGCCGTGGACTGCGTCCTTGCGGAGCTTCCGCAGGTACACACACCATAAGCTCAGTCCAATTTAAACGAGACAAAACAAGTTTGCCTGTATAATGGCACTGAAACTAGGCAGCTCAATTGAACGTTCTGAAATTGTCTTGTCTCTGTGATTTAAAAAGAAATCTAGACTGAGCATCAAGGTTCAGACTACTGTATTGTCAGACACACCTTTCTGTATACATAATTCTGCATCCCAAATGGCAAGCTGTTCCCTGTATAGTGTACTACTTTTGACCAGGGCACAAGGACTCTGTTCAAAAGTTGTACAAATGTAGGGAATGTGGTTGCCATTTGAGACTCATGTGTCTGTCTTTTCTGTGTCTGCATGTGTGGTTCATTTAAGACTAAGCAACGCCTTGAAAATATCTGGGTCCTCAATAATACATTGTGGATTTAAATAATGCCTTCATGTCTCTAACTCTAATGTGATACACAGTCCAGCACACAAACGGGGTCCCTGGGTCCTGTGTGGGGGGGTGATCTGGCATACAGACATACAGCAGCCTGTCCCCCCTGCTGTTCAGTTCTGTGTCAGAACTACCTCCGGCTATAGGAACCCCTGAGCCCCCCTCGGCCTCCCTTCTCTTTGGCTTTTCTCTGGAAGAGTTCTAAATGGCACCCTATTCCTTATTTAGTGCACTAATTTTGACCAGCGCTTAAAGCAGTGCACTAAAGGAGGCATTTGGGATGAAGTCAGTCTGTTTATTCAGTGCTGTTTCTCCCAGCTCTACCCCCCTTCCTCTCAACAGCCTCTGAGGGTGAGGTACTTTACGAACAGCCCCAGCTGCCCCAGCACAACTCCTCATCTGAGCCTCTCAAAGAGAATCAAGAGGAAACGAGATGGTCTGGAGACAAGGAATGAACAACACAGACACACACGCACATCTCAGCATTGGAATCAATAGCACAGACATTATTATTCCATCATACACCAGAGATAGAAGGTTAAATACCTCCTTGACATGTTTGTGTTTGACCATGATATTAATAACAACATGGTAAATATTATTCTGCTTGCTTATTTAAACTGATGGTTTGGCATGTACAAAGGATTCAATGACTGGTTTCCAATTTTGGATTGGGCCAGCAAGGGCCTCCCGTACCTAGAATGCATACATATTTTTGTACTGTGACCATGTTATCAGAAGTAACCTCGTCAATTAAACATAAATATTCTCTCACACTGTCAGAGTAACATGGTCTACTCGTATAGAACTGTAATCCCATTATAGTCAGAGCCCAGTAATTAAAGGGATGTAGGCAGTACAAAATAGCGCAATAGCAACCCAGGACTAACACACACACACAGGGGTAGGGATGGTGGCGGTACGTTTAACTGCAATAAAAAACGAGTGTTACTGTGAGGTTCGACGTGTGGTTTGGGAACTATTCAGGTTGACTGGGTTGTGTATTATAATAATAATAAAGAATAAATTGATACTCTGATAGGGATATAGAGGGCATTTGCTTCAATGGAGAAACATGACCAGTCTTGCTGGTAAACATCCAGTGTGGTTCATTGGACTAGGTAGTTAAACAGTGGACCATGGACCCCCTAAACAGTGGTCCATGGTCAGGTTTTTTTTTCTTTTCTCCTAATGGTTCAAGTTTAGTGTTGAATAATGTTATTCTAGACCTGTGGTTAGTGGCAACTTCTAACTCCAGCGTGGCTCGTGTGGTCCAGTGGAAGACCTTCAGTGTGGTCTAACAGTGGTTCTGGATAGAGCTCTGTAAGAGCCTGCTAGAGCACGACTATTTAGGTAACGAAAGAAGAAAACAGCAAGACTGTATTTTTGTCATGATTCATTTCATACATTTAGATGTACTGTAATATTGTCATGATTCATTTCATACATTTAGATGTAATGTAATATTGTCATGATTAATTTCATACAAAAACACAGTACATCTAAATGTATGTTATTTATTTTTGATGTGATGTAGGATAAGTCATTCTGTCTGAGATTGTGGTTGGTCATTTGGTTGACACTTCTGAATTAATGCAACACCTCAACTCTTAGCTGACTCACCTTAGCATAAGTATCTAATCAATTATCCCCCCCAAAAATATGAATGTAATTAATTAAGTGGAGAAATCTTAGTAAAAAATACCTACTCCCACTCTGGTTTAAGGTGCCATTCACCTTAAACCAGTGCTCTGAATAAATACATATACCTCCCACCCACTACATGAGCAGAGATTCAACCTCACGTCTGAAGAAAAAAAATGTCTGTATGCCAGTCTGTTTGCACAGATTTGGATAGAGGGAAAGGTCGTTTTGCATGGCTTGCTGCCCCAGGTGGGTAGGGATTTTACTTCAGGACCAATTATTTAACCTTTATTTAACTAGGCAAATCAGTTAAGAACAAATTCTTATTTACAATGACTGCCAACAACGGCCAAACCCAGACGACCCTGGGCCAATTGTACATCGCCCTATGGGACTCCCAATCATGGCTGGTTGTGATACAGCCTGGATTCGAGCAAGGGTGTCTGTAGTGACGCCTCAAGCACTGAGATGCAGTGCCTTAGACCGCTGCGCCCCTCTGGAGGCCAAGAATGAACAAATCCCGCCCACCTGGGGCACTGGGCCAGGTGAAACTTACTTGCTTAGTGTGTGTGGGAAAGAGACATGCTACCTCCAGGGCAGACGGTGGCTCTCCACTCAATTCCTGCTCCGCTCTGACACCACTGTTCCACCAGCAGCGCTGTATGTCAGCAGTCTAAAGTGGCCTGTTCCTGTCCTCTCCTCTGTCCACACGGATCTGACACAACCTGGCAAGTGAGAGCAGATCTTATGACAGGTTTAGTTAGTCTCTCACCAGACTCAGGGACTACCTTTAGCTGTCCCCTGTCAGAGCAGGTCAAAAGCTGGTGTCCGCTACACCTGTACTGTAGTGAGACCCTTGGTTTCACCCATCCAATGTTGTTGGATCAGTTGGCTCAATGAAAAGGAAGGAAGGATACATTTTTTTTTAAGTATTGGAGCTGGACTCGGTCCAGACAGACAGAGAACCATTTGGGTTATGGCCAAGGCGCAGGGTTGAGGTGAGGGCAAGCTGAATGTATCAATACATACACAAAATATCTAGGTCAAATAGGGGAGAGGCGTGGTGCCGTGAGGTGTTGCTTTATCTGGGGGTTTTTTCAACCAGGTTTACTGTTCATTTGAGCAATATGAGATGTAATGGAGTTCCATGCAGTAATGGCTCTATATAATAATGTATGCTTTTGTGACTTTGTTATGTTTTGGGGACTGTGAAAGACCCCTGGTGGCATGGCTGGTGGGGTAAGTGTGTGTCAGAGCTGTGTCTGTTGACTGCAAGCAATTTGAAATGTTCAACACATTGCATCACTTTTTCTTTTTATAAGAAACAGTCAGTCTCTCCTCAACTCTTAGCCAAGAGAGACTGAAATACACTGCTCAAAAAAATAAAGGGAAAACTTAAACAACACAATGTAACTCCAAGTCAATCACACTTCTGTGAAATCAAACTGTCCACTTAGGAAGCAAGTCTGATTGACCTATAAATTTCACATGCTGTTGTGCAAATGGAATAGACAACAGGTGGAAATTATAGGCAATTAGCAAGACACCCACAATAAAGGAGTGGTTCTGCAGGTGGTGACCACAGACCACTTCTCAGTTCCTATGCTTCCTGGCTGATGTTTTGGTCACTTTTGAATGATGTCGGTGCCTTCACTCTAGTGGTAGCATGAGACGGAGTCTACAACACACACAAGTGGCTCAGGTAGTGCAGCTCATCCAGGATGGCACATCAATGCGAGCTGTGGCAAGAAGGTTTGCTGTGTCTGTCAGCGTAGTGTCCAGAGCATGGAGGCGCTACCAGGAGACAGGCCAGACACTCTAATGTACTTGTCCTCTTGCTCAGTTGTGCACCAGAGCCTCCCACTCCTCTTTCTATTCTGGTTAGAGCCAGTTTGCCCTGTTCTGTGAATGGAATAGCCTTCATTTCTCAGAACAAGAATAGACTGATGAGTTTCAGAAGACAGTTCTTTGTTTTTGGCCATTTTAAGCCTGTAATCAAACTCACATGCTGATGCTCCAGATACTCAACTAGTCTAAAGAAGGACAGTTTTATTGCTTCTTTAATTAGCTCAACAGTTTTCAGCTGTGCTAACATAATTGCAAAAGGGTTTTCTAATGATCAATAATGGGCCTCTGTACGCCTATGTAGATATTCCATGAAAAAAATCAGCCGTTTCCAGCTACAATAGTCATTGACAACATTAACAATGTCTACACTGTATTTCTGACCAATTTGATGTTATTTTAATGGACAAAAAAATTGATTTTCTTTCAAAAACAAGGACATTTCTAAGTGGCCCCAAACTTTTGAATGTTAGCATATATGGTTAAATTATCAGCATACATGGACACACAGGTTTTGTTTAATGCCAGTGGCAGGTAATTGGTAAAAATATAAAAGACACTAGAGAGCTGCCCTGCGGTACACCACACCCTACATGTTTGACATTAGAGAAGCTTCCATTAAAGAAAACCCTCTGAGATCTATTAGATAGCTCTGAATCCACAATATAGCAGAGGTTGAAAAGCCATAAAGCATATGTTTTCTAAACAACAGGCTATGGTGAATAATATATTTGTTAAAAAAATTAACAAGGCAAATCAGTTAAAAACAAATTCTTATTTACAATGACAGCCTACCAAAAGGAAAAAGGCCTCCTGCAGGGACGGGGGCAGGGATTTAAAATGTATATATACAGTATCAGTCAAAAGTTTGGACACACCTACCCATTCAAGTTTTTTTAAATTTTTAATTTTACTAAGATTCCAAGAACACAGGATGAGATGTTACTATCCTTTGTGCAAGCACTTCCAAGAGTTAATGAACAGTGAGCGTGTTGAAATTTGGGGAGCGCATCGTCAGTAGTGTACCTTTGGTTCCTAGGGTGTTTCGGCCTTTCACACTATACACCCTCCCCAAAGGCGGCCAGCGACAGGGTGATCAATCCTACGCTTGCGTCCCATTCCCAATTAGTCATAGGAGTTGCCTTGTTGTTGATAGCCAACATCCCATGGGACTATGCATGGCAGGGGCGTCCTCCTCCCTGAGTCAAGCATTGTTGACCGCATACCTCCTGGCCCTCTCACTTCGGGGCCCAGCTGGGGTCTTTCCTCTTCATCCAGAGCCACTGACTGCTGCCTTCTGCCGCCTCCGATACAGCTTTGATTGCCGAGCTCTGGCCCTTAATTCCCAGGTCTCTAAGCAGTCTGGTTGTAGATGTTGCCACAAAACCTCTGCAGCCCACCTCCACTGGTCGGACTTCTGTGTTCCAGCCATGATGCCATGCTTCGGCAGCTAGATCAGCATAGCGCAGATGTTTTCGCTCATAAGCCTCATCTACTGAGTCCTCCCAGGGTACTGTGAGCTCAATGATGAAGACCTTATTGAGCGAACGGGACCAGAGCACCATGTCAGGTCTTAGGGTGGTGGTTGCGATCTCCGGAGGAAACACAAGTTGCCGGCCAATGTCAGCTAGCATTTTCCAGTCACGGGCCAAGCACAGCTGGTCTCGCTCTAATGGTGTAGAGCCGCTCTTCGGTGGTTTAGCCCCTTCGCGGACAAAGTTTGTCCGTAAGGAGTGTGATGCTGCTGTGGGTGGTAGGGAGTTGGTGGCAGCTCGCTTGTCCTCCAGGGCGGACGCAAGGTTTTTAAGGACTTGATTGTGACGCCAAGTGTAGCGTCCTTGGGTGAGGCTTGTTTTACACCCTGTGAGAATGTGCCTGAGGTTGGCTGGCATGGAACAGAGGGCACAGTCCGGATCTTCACCATACCATTGGTGAAGATTAACTGGTGTTGGAAGGACGTCATATGTTGCTCTGATGGAAAAGCTCAACCGCCTCGCTTCCATGGCCCACAGATCCTTCCAGCTGATCTTCCTCTTCTCCACACTGTCCCATCGAGTCCACTGTCCCTGTTTGGCAAGAGAGACTGCCTTGGCCCACCTTGCAGCCTCCTCCTGATGGCGTACTTCCTGCACTACCATCTTCCGCCGCTCGGGTGCAGTGGCCTTACTCCAAGCAGCACGGCTAGTTAGCCCAAGGCCTCCTCTCCCTTGCTGAACATGACCCACAATGTCAGCATGTCTGAGGGCTGCTGTTGCATCCTGGACTGCTTTTCCTGGCCTCCATTTTCGCCCAGTTGCCAAGGTCGGCGCGTTGTTGCTCACCACTGGGTCTCGAGATTCATTCAGTGTCATCTGGAGCCTGGTTTTTGCACACTTGAATTCCTCTGTTAGACTGGTGAGGGGCAGCTTGAGGACACCATCTCCATAGAGGCCTATGGTGGTAAGGCATCGTGGAACTCCGAGCCACTTCTTTAAGTAGCCTGTGACTCCTCTTTCCATCTTCTCCACTGTTGAGATTGGAACCTCATACAGTGCTAAGGGCCACAACACCCGGGGTAGGAGACCAAACTGCAGACACCAGGCCTTTAACTTTCCAGGTAGCTGGGTGTTGTCGATGGACTGTAGGCTACTACTGATGTCTTTGCACAGCGGTTGCACCTGGTCTTTGTCCTTCAGGCTTGCATCATACCACCTTCCAAGGCTTTTTACCGGCTGCTCAGACACTGTTGGGATTTGGTCATCTCCGATGAAGAATTTCAGGTCAGAGAGTACTCCCTTCACAATCGAGATGCTGCGTGACTTGGATGGTTTAATCTTCATACGGGCCCAGCTGATGTTCTCCTCGAGTTTTCTGAGCAGTCTCCTGGTGCATGGGACAGTGGTGGTCAATGTTGTAATGTCGTCCATGTAGGCTCTGAGTGGAGGGAGGCGGAAACCAGAGTCGACTCGCTGTCCACCAGCAACCCATTTTGAGGATCTGATGATAACCTCCATTGCCATTGTGAATGCCAACGGAGAAATGGTACATCCCGCCATTATACCTACATTCAGGCACTGCCATGAGGTGGTGAACTCTGAGGTGGTGAAGCAGAACTGCAGATCCTGGAAGTACGACTTCACCAGGTTTGTGATGGTGTCCGGTATGTGGAAAAATCTGAAGGCAGACCACAGGAGTTCATGGGGCACAGAACCAAATGCATTGGCGAGGTTGAGGAAGACTACATGGAGGTCCCTTTTCTCCACCTTGGCCATTTGGATCTGGTGCCAGATCATGCTGGAATGTTCCAAGCAGCCAGAGAACCCTGATATTCCTGCCTTCTGTACAGATGTATCGACGTACGCATTCCTTTGCAGGTACTCGGCCATCCTCTGGGCAATGACCCTAAAGAAGATTTTACCCTCGATATTCGGTAAGGAGATTGGGCGGAATTGGCTGATGTTCACTGCATCCTTCTCCTTAGGGATCAGGACCCCGCCTGCCCTACGCCACACTTTGGGTATTATCTTCTTCTGCCAAGCTGTTCTCATAAGCCTCCAGAGGAACCTCAGGACGTCTGGTGCGTTCTTATACACTTTGTACGGGACTCCATTTGGCCCCGGGGCTGATGCTGTTCTTGCCCGTCGAACTGTGTTTTCCACCTCTTTCCATGTCGGAGGGCTGGTCTCAATATGATGTTCCGGGGGTTCAATGGGTGGGATATCTGATGGGATGGCCAGATGTTCATGTCGCTTTGAGTCAAAGTTTGTTGTTCTCAGGTGCTCCTCTAGGTCTTTCTTTGTTGTTTTTAGAGCTCCACTTTTTTCCTTTGTGAAGAGACTTTTAAGGAACTTGAAGGGATCTTTATAGAATCGAGTTCTAGTTTGCTCTTTCTTCCTTCTGCGTTTCCGTAGGTTCTCTGCTCTACGGAGGGATGCCAACCGGGTTTTGATGTCAGCCTGAAGTGCCTCTATGCCCTCCTTTTCCACTTCCGAGGCCTTCTTCCACTGTTTCTTAAGCTGTCGCCTTTCTTGAACGAGGCACTTGATTTCTTGTTGCCTCCTGGAAACTGGTGGGGTTGGAACCTTTCTCCCGCCTTTTGCCTCTTCCACTCCAAATCTTTCTGTCCCGTACTCATAGATGATGTCCCCCATCCTCTCCAACTTCTTCTCCACTGTGCCTTGAAGTTTCTCGAGGGTCAAGGTAAGGTCAGTATTCACTGTTTCCCACAACTTCTTGTCACTGGCGCCAGGCCACTTCACATACGGTCTGTGCCCTGGCAGTCTCCTCTTGACTACAGGTCTGGGAGGCTGGGTGAGTTCCACTCCTGTTGTTGGTTCCACCTCAGTTGTTACTTCGGTGCTTGAGTTTACGTCCTCCATGACAGTGGTACTGATGCACTGCAAACTATGGTTTACGTCCAGTTGCTGTGCTTCATTCGACTGATTTGATCGCTTTCGCAGAAAGTAATCAATGCGAGTTCTCTGTCTCTCTTTACCCAAACACCCCTTCTTCCCCTGGTGGATCCTCAACCCATGGTGTGATGTAACTTTCCTCCAACCACAGACACATACCTGCATCTGTTTGTGGCCCACTGTTGCAGCAGAACTTGTGTGACAGTTGCTGTGGTGTTCTCTTGTGCTGTGCTCTCATTACTCGTAGTCGTTTTCAGTCCAGTCGTTACCATGTTGTCAGCCGATGAGTCATCTTCCGCCCCGCTCTCGCAGACTCTAGGGGTATTCTCGTATGTTGACTTTCTGTAGCTAAAGCGGATGTTTCCAACATACTGCGAAGCATGGGAAACTACAGAAATGGGAAGCTACCCCATGACTGTCCCAGTGGGGTCTATTCCCTCCGGTCAGCCGTCTCTCCGTGCCGCCACAAGGACTTTCCCTGTTGTCAGCTGATCTTTCTCAGCAGTCACTGGACAAGTCCAGATATTCAGATTCCAAGAACACAGGATGAGATGTTACTATCCTTTGTGCAAGCACTTCCAAGAGTTAATGAACAGTGAGCGTGTTGAAATTTGGGGAGCGCATCGTCAGTAGTGTACCTTTGGTTCCTAGGGTGTTTCGGCCTTTCACACTATACACCCTCCCCAAAGGCGGCCAGCGACAGGGTGATCAATCCTACGCTTGCGTCCCATTCCCAATTAGTCATAGGAGTTGCCTTGTTGTTGATATACTCTACAATGTACAATAATAGTGAAGACATCAAAATATATTTGTTATTCTTCAAAGTAGCCACCCCTTGCCTTAATGACAGCTTTGCACACTCTTGGCATTCTCTCAACCAGCTTCACGAGGAATGATTTTCCAACAGTATTGAAGGAACTGCCATAAATTGGGTTGAGGTCAGGTAATTGTAGAGGCCAGGTCATCTGATGTAGCGCTCCATCACTCCTTCTTGGTCAAATAGACCTTACACAGCCTGGAGGTGTGTTTTAGGTCACTGTCCTGTTGTAAAACAAATGATAGTCCTACTAAGCACAAACCAGATGGGATGGTGTATCACTTCAGAATGCTGTGGTAGCCATGCTGGTTAAGTGTGCCTTGAATTCTAAATAATTAACTGACTATCACCAGCAAAGCACCGTCACACCACCTCCTCCATGCTTCACAGTGGGAACCACACATGCGGAGATCATCTGTTCACCTACTCTGCGTCTCACAAAGACACAGCAGTTTGAACCAAAAATCTCAAATTTGGACTCATCAGACCAAAAGACAGATTTCCACCAGTCTAATTTCCATTGCTCGTGTTTCTTGGCCCAGGCAAGTCTCGAAATTCCACAAAATAACTTTGAACAAGGCACACCTGTTAATTGAAATGCATTCCAGGTGACTACCTCATGAAGCTGGTTGAGATAATGCCAAGAGTGTGCAAAGCTGCCATCAAGGCAAAGGGTGAAAATACAGCAGAAAATATGGAGTGTTGCGCCATGATTGGCTCAGTGTTCTGTCACTCATGGGGAAACTACGTCACCGCCAAGTCTAAGGGTAGAGCTAGAAAATTCTAGCCCCTTGGGTGCTGCTATAGAGTTTACATTAGAAGTGCCCATCCAAGAAGGCTAAAGGTCATTGGCCACAGATAAAATGATGTCAAATCATGTTATATGTACAGTAGCTTTGATTGGACTGATCACGTCAACATCATACGTTCAATATCTTAGCTAAATCAAATAAAATGTTATTGGTCACATACACACGGTTAGCAGATGTTACTGCGAGTGTAGCGAAATGCTTGTGCTTCTAGTTCCAACAGTGAAGCAATATCTAACAATTAATCTAATAATGCCAGAACAACTGCCGAATACACCCAAATCTAAGTAAAGGGATGGAATAAGAATATATACATATAAATATATGGGTGAGCAATGACAAAGTGGCATAGGCAAGATGCAATAGATGGTGTAAAATACAGTATATACAGTGCCTTGCGAAAGTATTCGGCCCCTTTGAACTTTGCGACCTTTTGCCACATTTCAGGCTTCAAACATAAAGATATAAAACTGTATTTTTTTGTGAAGAATCAACAACAAGTGGGACACAATCATGAAGTGGAACGACATTTATTGGATATTTCAAACTTTTTTAACAAATTAAAAACTGAAAAATTGGGCGTGCAAAATTATTCAGCCCCTTTACTTTCAGTGCAGCAAACTCTCTCCAGAAGTTCAGTGAGGATCTATGAATGATCCAATGTTGACCTAAATGACTAATGATGATAAATACAATCCACCTGTGTGTAATCAAGTCTCCGTATAAATGCACCTGCACTGTGATAGTCTCAGAGGTCCGTTAAAAGCGCAGAGAGCATCATGAAGAACAAGGAACACACCAGGCAGGTCCGAGATACTGTTGTGAAGAAGTTTAAAGGCGGATTTGGATACAAAAAGATTTCCCAAGCTTTAAACATCCCAAGGAGCACTGTGCAAGCGATAATATTGAAATGGAAGGAGTATCAGACCACTGCAAATCTACCAAGACCTGGCCGTCCCTCTAAACTTTCAGCTCATACAAGGAGAAGACTGATCAGAGATGCAGCCAAGAGGCCCATGATCACTCTGGATGAACTGCAGAGATCTACAGCTGAGGTGGGAGACTCTGTCCATAGGACAACAATCAGTCGTATATTGCACAAATCTGGCCTTTATGGAAGAGTGGCAAGAAGAAAGCCATTTCTTAAAGATATCCATAAAAAGTGTCGTTTAAAGTTTGCCACAAGCCACCTGGGAGACACACCAAACATGTGGAAGAAGATGCTCTGGTCAGATGAAACCAAAATTGAACTTTTTGGCAACAATGCAAAACGTTATGTTTGGCGTAAAAGCAACACAGCCCATCACCCTGAACACACCATCCCCACTGTCAAACATGGTGGTGGCAGCATCATGGTTTGGGCCTGCTTTTCTTCAGCAGGGACAGGGAAGATGGTTAAAATTGATGGGAAGATGGATGGAGCCAAATACAGGACCATTCTGGAAGAAAACCTGATGGAGTCTGCAAAAGACCTGAGACTGGGACGGAGATTTGTCTTCCAACAAGACAATGATCCAAAACATAAAGCAAAATCTACAATGGAATGGTTCAAAAATAAACATATCCAGGTGTTAGAATGGCCAAGTCAAAGTCCAGACCTGAATCCAATCGAGAATCTGTGGAAAGAACTGAAAACTGCTGTTCACAAATGCTCTCCATCCAACCTCACTGAGCTCGAGCTGTTTTGCAAGGAGGAATGGGAAAAAAATTCAGTCTCTCGATGTGCAAAACTGATAGAGACATACCCCAAGCGACTTACAGCTGTAATCGCAGCAAAAGGTGGCGCTACAAAGTATTAAAAAGTATTAAGTATTTATTAAAGTGGCCAATGATTTCAAGTCTGTATGTAGGCAGCAGCCTCTCTGTGTTAGTGATGGCTGTTTAACAGTCATCACAGATAGAAGCTGTTTTTCAGTCTCTCGGTCCCAGCTGTGATGCAGATGTACTGATCTCGCCTTCTGGATGGTAGCGGGGGGAACAGGCAGTGGCTTGGATGGTTGTTGTCCTTGATCTTTTTGGCCTTCCTGTGACATTGGGTACTGTAGGTGTCCTGGAGAGAAGGTAGTTTGCCCCCAGTGATGCGTTGTGCAGACCGTACCACCCTCTGGAGAGCCTTGTGGTTCTGGGCCATACAGCCCGACAGGATGCTCTCAATTGTGGCATATGTAAAAGTTGGTGAGGGTTTTAGGTGACAAGCCAAATTTCTTTAGCCTCCTGAGGTTTAAGAGGCACTTTTGCGCCTTCTTCACCACACTATCTGTGTGGTTGGATCATTTCAGTTTGTCCATGATGTGTACGCCGAAGAACTCAAAACTTTCCACCTTCTCAACTGCTGTCCCGTCGATGTGGGTAGGGGGTGCTCCCTCTGCTGTTTCCTGAAGTCCACGATCATCTATTGTTGACGTTGAGTGAGAGGTTGTTTTGCTGACACCACACTCTTGAATGCCCTCACCTCCTCCCTGTAGGCTGTTTCGTCATTGTTGGTAATCAAGCCTACTACTGTTGTGTCGTCTGCAAACTTGAAGATTGGGTTGGAGGCGTGTTTGGCCATGTAGTCATGGGTGAACAGGGAGTAAAGGAGAGAGCTGAGCACACACCCTTGTGGGGCCCCAATGTTGAGGATCAGCGAAGTGAAGATGTTGTTTCCTACCTTCACCTGGGGGCGGCCCGTCAGGAAGTCCAGGACCCAGTTGCACAGGGCAGGGTTGAGACCCAGGGCCTCTAGCTTAATGATGAGCTTGGGTGGTACTATGGTGTTGAATGCTGAGCTATAGTCAATGAACAGCATTCTTACATAGGTATTTCTCTTGTCAAGATGGGATAGGGCAGTGTGCAGTGTTATGGTGATTATATCATGTGTGGACCTATTGGGGCGGTAAGCAAATTGAAGTGGGTCTAGGGTGACAGGTAAGGTGGAGGTGATATGATCCTTGACTAGCCTTTCAAAGTACTTCATGATGACAGAAGTGAGTGCTACGGAGCGATAGTAATTTGGTTAATTTACCTTTGCTTTCTTGGGTACAGGAACAATGGTGGCCATCTTGAAGCATGTGGGGACAGCAGACTGGGATAGGAAGAGATTGAATATGTCTGTAAACACACCAGCCAGCTGGTCTGGACATGCTCTCAGGACGCGGCTAAGGATGCCGTCTGGGCCGGCAGTCTTGCGAGGGTTAACACGTGTAAATGTCTTACTCACATCGGCCACGGAGAAGGAGAGCCCACAGTCCTTGGTTGCTGGCCGCGTTGGTGGCACTGTATTATCCACAAAGCGGGCAAAGAAGGTGTTTAGTTTGTCTGGAAGCAAGACGTCGGTGTCCGTGACGTGATTGGTTTTCTTTTTGTAGTCCGTGATTGTCTGTAGACCCTGCCACATACGTCTTGTGTCTGAGCTATTGAATTGCGACTACACTTTGTCTCTATGACATTTCACTTGTTTGATTGCCTTGTGGAAGGAATAACTACACTGTTTGTATTCAGCCATAATCCCAGTCACCTTTCCATGGCTAAATGCGGTGTTTTGTGCTTTTAGTATCCACGGTTACTGGTTTGGGTAGGTTTAATAGTCACAGTGGGTACAACATCTCCTATGCACTTCCCTATAAACTCACTCACCGAATCAGCGTATACGTCAATATTATTCTCTGAGGCTACCCGGAATTTGCCCCAGTTCGCGTGATCAAAACAATCTTGAAGCGTGGATTCCGATTGGTCAGACCAGCGTTGAATAATTCTTAACACGGGTACATCCTGTTTTGAGTTTCTGCCTCTAGGAAGGGAGGAGCAAAATAGTGTTGTGGTTAGATTTGCCAAAAGGAGGGTGGGGGAGGGCCTTGTATGCATCGCGGAAGTTAGCGTTTCAGTGATCCAGAGTTTTGCCAGCGCAAGTACTACAGTCAATATGCTGATAGAATTTAGGTAGCTTTGTTCTCAAATTTGCTTTGTTAAAATCCCTAGCTACAATAAAGGCAGCCTCTGGATATATGGTTTCCAGTTTGCATAATGTCCAGTGAAGTTCCTTGAGGGCCGTCGTGGTATCGGCTTGAGGGGGGATATACACAGCTGTGACAATAACCAAGGAGAATTCTCTTGGGATTGATTACGGTCTGCATTTGATTGTGAGGAATTCTAGGTCAGGTGAACAGAAGAACTTGAGTTCCTGTAAGTTGTTACAATTACACCATGAGTCATTAATCCTGGAAGGATATTGATCTCATCCCGTCAGTAGAGGATGCCTGGTTATTTTTTATAAATGCCTTCCTAACCATCTTAAATAAGCATGCCCCATTCAAGAAATTTAGAACCAGGAACAGATATAGCCCTTGGTTCTCCCCAGACCTGACTGCCCTTAACCAACACAAAAACATCCTATGGCTTTCTGCATTAGCATCGAACGTGATATGCAGCTTTTCAGGGAAGCTCGAAACCATCATACACCATTATACACAGGCAGTTAGAAAAGCCAAGGCTAGCTTTTTCAAGCAGAAATGTGCTTCCTGCAACACTAATTCAAAAAAGTTCTGGGACACTGTAAAGTCCATGGAGAATAAGAACACCTCCTCCCAGCTGCCCACTGCACTGAAGATAGGAAACATTGTCACCACTGATAAATCCACTATAATTGAGAATTTCAATAACCATTTTTCTACGGCTGGCCATGCGTTCCACCTGGCTACCCCTACCCCAGTCAACAGCACTGCACCACCCACAGTAACTCGCCCAAGCCTTCCCCATTTCTCCTTCTCCCAAATCCAGTCAGCTGATGTTCTGAAAGAGCTGCAAAATCTGGACCCCTACAAATCAGCCGGGCTAGACAATCTGGACCCTTTCTTTCTAAAATAATCTGTCGAAATTGTTGCCACCCCTATTACTAGCCTGTTCAACCTCTCGTTCGTGTCGTCTGAGATTCCCAAAGATTGGAAAGCAGCTGCGGTCATCCCCCTCTTCAAAGGGGGGGACACTCTTGACCCAAACTGCTACAGACCTATTTATATCCTATCCTGCCTTTCTAAGGTCTTCGAATGCCAAGTCAACAAACAGATTACCGACCATTTCGAATCTCACCATACCCTCTCTGCTATGCAATCTGTTTTCAGAGCTGGTCATGGGTGCACCTCAGCCACGCTCAAGGTCCTAAACGATATCTTAACCACCATCGATAAGAAACATTACTGTGCAGCCGTATTCAGTGACCTGGCCAAGGCTTTCGACTCTGTCAATCACCACATCCTCATTGGCAGACTCTATAGCCTTGGTTTCTCAAATGATTGCCTCGCCTGGTTCACCAACTACTTCTCTGATAGAGTTCAATGTGTCAAATCGGAGGGCCTGTTGTCCGGGCCCCTGGCAGTCTCTATGGGGGTGCCACAAGGTTCAATTCTTGGACCGACTCTCTTCTCTGTATACATCAATGATGTCGCTCTTGCTGCTGGTGAGTCTCTGATCCACCTCTACGCAGACGACACCATTCTGTATACTTCTGGCCCTTCTTTGGCCACTGTGTTAACAACCCTCCAGGTGAGCTTCAATGCCATACAACTCTCCTTCCGTGGCCACCAATTGCTCTTAAATACAAGTAAAACTAAATGCATGCTCTTCAACCGATCGCTACCTGCCCGCCTGTCCAACATCACTACTCTGGACGGTTCTGACTTAGAATATGTGGACAACTACAAATACCTCGGTGTCTGGTTAGACTGTAAATTCTCCTTCCAGACTCGCATCAAACATCTCCAATCCAAAGTTAAATCTAGAATTGGCTTCCTATTTCGTAAAAAAGCATCCTTCACTCATGCTGCCAAACATACCCTTGTAAAACTGACCATCCTACCAATCTCGACTTTGGCGATGTCATTTACAAAATAGCCTCCAATACCCTACTCAATAAATTGGATGCAGTCTATCACAGTGCCATCCGTTTTGTCACCAAAGCCCCATATACTACCCACCACTGCGACCTGTACGCTCTCGTTGGCTGGCCCTCTCTTCATACACGTCGCCAAACCCACTGGCTCCAGGTCATCTACAAGAACCTGCTAGGTAAAGTCCCACCTTATCTCAGCTTGCTGGTCACCATAGCAGAACCCACCTGTAGCACATGCTCCAGCAGGTATATCTCTCTGTTCGCCCCCAAAACCAATTATTCCTTTGGCCGCCTCTCCTTCCAGTTCTCTGCTGCCAATGACTGGAACGAACTACAAAAATCTCTGAAACTGGAAACACTTATCTCCCTCACTAGCTTTAAGCACCAGCTGTCAGAGCAGCTCACAGATTACTGCACCTGTACATAGCCCATCTACAATTTAGCCCAAACAACTACCTCTCCCCCGACTGTATTTATTTTTCTCCTTTGCACCCCATTATTTATATCTCTACCTTGCACATTCTTCCACTGCAAATCTACCATTCCAGTGTTTTACTTGCTATATTGTATTTACTTTGCCACCATGGCCTTTTCTTTGCCTTTACCTCCCTTCTCACCTCATTTGCTCACATCATATATAGACTTATTTTTCTTCTGTATTATTGACTGTATGTTTGTTTTACTCCATGTGTAACTCTGTGTTGTTGTTTGTGTCAAACTGCGTTGCTTTATCTTGGCCAGTTTGCAATTGTAAATGAGAACTTGTTCTCAACTTGCCTACCTGGTTAAATAAAGGTGAAATAAGAATAAAATAAATAAAAAAGGGATTAAATGAGGTTGAATGAACTGTTTCACTGCCAGAAAGGCTCAGCTGATAGCCAGGTGTAGCAGTGGTAAGATGTTGGGACAGCTTTATGTAGGCCCTAACAGTTTTTGGGCACTCTCTGTCACTGTTACAGTGCAATTCATGTATTTTTTAGTGTTGTGTAGTGTCTTTGCTGGGATGCATCCCACTTTTTTTGTTTTGCCCACCAAGATATACATGCTAAAATCACCACTGGCTGCCTTATATGACTTTCACTTCAATATCACATGATATTGGTTCTCGGCATCACATTATATCAAAATAAATACATGCCCAGGCTCTCAGATTCCCAGATGACTTCCAACGTAAAGACTAAGAAAACGTTGCCTGTGTGAGTGGGCTCAGACATGCCATTCTGTATCCATGTGAAGGTCCTGTACCACACACACACACAAAAATACATTTGACGCACACGCATGCACAAACACACACACACCGACTGAAAACCATCCCCTCTCTAAACATTCCTCCCTCTATCTTGTTTGCGTTTCTCTGTGGAAAAGAAAGAAAGAAGAGTCTGAGAAGAGGAAGTCAGTGTCATCACCCAGGTTACCTAAAAGACAAAGGGAACTGCAAACTTTTTGAAAAGCAAACACCCAACTCTTTCTCTACAATAACGCTTTAAACACACACACACAGTTTGTTCAACATACAGTGCCTTCAGAAAGTATTTTCCACATTTTGTTGTGTTACAGAATTTAAAATTGAGATTTTTGGGGTCACTGGCCTACACACCTTAATGTCAAAGTAAAATGATGTTTTTCTAAGTATTCAACCCCTTTGTTACTGCAAGCCTAATACGTTCAGGAGTACAAATGTGCTGAACAAGTCACATAATAAGTTGCATGGACTCACTCTATGTGCAATAATAGTGTTTAACATGATTTTTGAATGACTACCTCATCTTTGTACCCCACACATACAATTATCTGTAAGGTCCCTCAGCCGAGCTGTGAATTTCAAACACAGATTCAACCACAAAGACCAGGAAGGTTTTCCAATGCCTCGTGAAGAAGGGCACTTATTGGTAGATGGGTAAAAATAAAAACAATTGAAAATGGACTATCCCTTTGAGCATGGTGAAGTTACTAAATACACTTTGAATGGTGTATCAATGCACCCAGTCATTACAAAGATACAGGCATCTTTCCTAACTCAGTTGCCAGATAGGAAGGAAACTGATCTGAGATTTCACCATGAGGCCAATGGTGACTTTAAAACAATTACAGAGTTTAATAGTGATAGTGGAAAACTGAAAATGGATCAACAACAATGTAGTTACTTCACAATAATAACCGAATTGACAATGTGCAAAGAAGGAAGCCTGTACAGAATAAAACATATTCAAAAAAATGCATCCTGTTTGCAAGAAGGCACCAAAGAAAGACTGAAAAGAAATGTGGCAAAGCAATTCATTTTGGTCCTGAATACAAAGTGTTATGTTCGGTGCAAATCCAATACAACACACTACTGAGTACCACTCCATATTTTCAAGCATATTGGTGGCTGCATCATGTAATGGGTATGCTTGTAATCGTTAATGACTGGGAAATTTTTCAGGATAAAAAATAAACGGAATGGAGTTAAGCACAAGCAAAATCCTATAGGAAAACCTGGTTCAGTCTGCCTTCCACCAGACACTGGGAGATGAATTCACCTTTCTGTAGGACAACAACCTAAAACACAAGGCCAAATCTATGCTGGAGTTGCTTACCAAGAAGACAGTGAATGTTCCTGAGTGGCCGAGTTACAGTTTTGACTTAAATCCTGTGCTTATTTTGAGTCGGATCCTCAGATTTGACTTTGTTTGTTCCGGCACCTATTTGCCTCTCGTGGCATAATTGATTACTTATTTCGCTGTTCGCACTGTAGACATTCTAGTAACAGCAATCAGCATTAAATCAAGTTGCCTCCTCGTTATTTATCCCGCCCCCCAGTGCATCCACCGACGAAGTGGTCGGAGCAGGTGCAATTTGCAGTTCAAGAAGAAGCAAACGTATAACCCCTGGCTTGTCATGCAGAATTCAAAGTTGGGCTGTACAATATGCAAAAAGCCTTAGAATGAAGTTAAACATCAGTCTCATGCCCGCTCCTGGCTTTGAGCAAGAAGTTGACTCGCAAGAGTTAAATGGCCTTGACATGGGGAGAGTCATTGTGGAAGGTTTGGAAAACTAAGGTAGGACATTTTTTTTCATTTACTTTCACAGCACAAAACAAGTTTGTAATTGAATATGTGCTTCATATTATCACATAGGCAGGAGGTCTAAATATTCTCATATGTGTGTTCTGCTGCAGCCTACATTGTTCTACTTTATTTGAAGTTATATTCCGACATTGAGATATTTGTTCTACTGTTACATTGATGTCTTGAAAATTATATGAAATTGGGGTCTTGTAAGCCCCACTGCTGAGTATGTGTACATGGCGGGTGTTCTGAAGTGTTGTCTAAAAATGTTGCTGTACACTGACGTCTAGAAAATTAGGCTATAAGAAATTCGGACTTGTGTAAGGCCCGCATACTGCAGTGAAGTCTAAAATGCTTTGAATTAATTAGCACCTTGGAGAGTGCTGTCCGTTTCACCACCATAGATAGTAGGCAACTTGGCTTAAATCTAGTGGCTTGCGGAAGTATTCACTCCCCTTGGTGTTTTTCCTATTTTGCTGCCTTACAACCTGGAATTAAAATACTTTTTTTTTTTTGGGGGGGGTTGTATCATTTGATTTGGTGTACAGCAATCTTTAAGTCATACCACAGATTCTCAATTGGATTGAGGTCTGGGTTATGACGAGGCCATTCCAAGACATTTAAATGTTTCCCCTTAAACCACTCACGTGTTGCTTTAGCAGTATGCTTGGGGTCATTGTCCTGCTGGAAGGTGAGCCTTTGTCCTGGGCTCAAATCTCTGGAAGACTGAAACAGGTTTCCCTCAAGAATTTCCATGTATTTAGAGCCATCCATCATTACTTCAATTCTGACCAGTTTCCCAGTCCCTGCCGATGAAAAACATCCCTACAGCATGATGCTGCCACCACCATGCTTCACTGTGGGATGGTGTTCTCGGGATGATGAGAGATATTAGATTTGCACCAGGCATAGCGTTTTCCTTGATTCCCAAAAAGCTACATTTTAGTCTCATCTGACCAGAGTACCTTCTTCCATATGGTTGGGGAGTCTCCCACATGCCTGTTGGCAAACACCAAATGGTTTGCTTATTTTTTTCTTTAAGCAATGGCTTTTTTTCTTGCCACTCTTCCATAAAGCCTAGCTCTGTGGAGTGTACGGCTTAAAGTGATCCTATGGGCAGATACTCTAATCTCCGCTGTGGAACTTTGAAGCTCCTTCAGGGTTATCTTTTGTCTCTTTGTTGCCTCTCTGATTAAAGCCATCCTTGCCTGATCCGTGAGTTTTGGTGGGCGGCCCTCTCTTAGCAGGTTTGTTGTGTTGCCATATTCTTTCTTTTTTTTATAATGGATTTAATGGTGGTCCGTGGGATATTCAAAGTTATAACCCAACCCTGATCTGTACTTCTCCAGAACTTTGTCTCTGATCATTTTGGAGTGCTCCTTGGTCTTCATGGTGCCGCTTGCTTGGTGGTCCCCCTTGCTTAGTGGTGTTGCAGACTCTGGGGCCTTTCAGTACAGGTGTATATATACTGAGATCATGTGATATATCATGTGACACTTAGATTGCACACAGTTGGACTTTATTTAACTAATTATGTAACTTCTGAAGGTAATTGGTTGTACCAGATCTTATTTAGGGGCTTCATAGCAAAGGGGGTGAATACATATGCATGCACCACTTTCCGTTTAGAATTTTTTTAAACAAGTTCTTTTTTTCATTTCACTTCACCAGTTTGGATTATTTTATGTATGTCATTACATGAAATCCAAATAAAAATCAATTTACTCTGGACCCTGATCTCTCTTTTGACGAACACATCAAGACTGTTTCAAGGACAGCTTTTTTCCATCTACGTAACATTGCAAAAATCAGAAACTTTCTGTCCAAAAATGATGCAGAAAAATGTATCCATGCTTTTGTTACTTCTAGGTTAGACTACTGCAATGTGCAACTTTCCGGGCTACCTGGATAAAGCACTAAATAAACTTCAGTTAGTGCTAAATACGGCTGCTAGAATCCCAAAAATGTGATCATATTACTCCAGTGCTAGCCTCCCCACACTCCCTTCCTGCAAGGGCTGATTTCAAGGTTTTACTGCTAACCTACAAAGCATTACATGGGCTTGCTCCTACCTATCTTTCCGATTTGCTCCTGCGGTACATACCTACAAGTACGCTACGGTCACAAGACGCAGGCCTCCTAATTGTCCCTAGAATTTCTAAGCAAACAGCTGGAGGCAGGGCTTTCTCCTATAGAGCTCAATTTTTATGGAATGGTCAGCCTACCCATGTGAGAGACGCAGACTCGGTCTCAACCTTTAAGACTTTACTGAAGACTCATCTCTTCAGTAGGTCATATGATTGAGTGTAGTCTGGCCCAGGAGTGTGAAAGTGAACAGAAAGGCTCTGGAGCAACGAACCGCCCTTGCTGTCTCTGCCTGGCCGGTTCCCCTCTCTCCACTGGGATTCTCTGCCTCTAACCCTATTACAGGGGCTGAGTCACTGGCTTACTGGTGCTCTTCCATGCCGTCCCTAGGAGGGGTGCGTCACTTGAGTGGGTTGAGTCACTGACGTGATCTTCCTGTCTGGGTTAGCGCCCCCCCTTGGGTTGTGCCGTGGTGGAGATCTTTGTGGTCTATACTTGGCCTTGTCTCAGGATGGTAAGTTGGTGGTTGAAAAGGGGGGCTGTGCTTTGGCAAAGTGGGTGGGGTTATATCCTGCGCGTTTGGCCCTGTCCGGGGGTATCACCGGTAGGGGCCACAGTGTCTCCTGACCCCTCCTGTCTCAGCCTCCAGTATTTATGCTGCAGTAGATTATGTGTCGGGGGCTAGGGTCAGTCTGTTATATCTAGAGTACTTCTCCTGTCTTATCCAGTTTCCTGTGTGAACTTAAGTATGCTATCTCTAATTCTCTCTTTCTCTCTTTCACTCTCTCGGAGGACCAGAGGCCTAGGACCATGCCTCAGGACTACCTGGCATGATGTCTCCTTGCTGTCCCAAGTCCACCTGGCCGTGCTGCTGCTCCAGTTTCAACTGTTCTGCCTGCAGCTATGGTACCCTGACCTGTTCACCGGACGTGCTACCTGTCCCAGACCTGCTGTTTTCAACTCTCTAGAGACAGCAGGAGCGGTAGAGATACTCTTAATGATCGGCTATGAAAAGCCAACTGACAATTTCTCCTGAGATGCTGACTTGCTGCACCCTCGACAACTACTGTGATTATAATTATTTGACCATGCTGGTCATTTATAAACATTTCAACATCTTGGCCATGTTCTGTTATAATCTCCACCCGGCACAGCCAGAAGAGGACTGGCCACCCCTCATAGCCTGGTTCCTCTCTAGGTTTCTTCCTAGGTTTTGGCCTTTCTAGGGAGTTTTTCCTAGCCACCGTGCTTCTACACCTGCATTGTTTGCTGTTTGGGGTTTTATGCTGGGTTTCTGTACAGCACTTTGAGATATCAGCTGATCTAAGAAGGGCTATATAAATGCATTTGATTTAAATTAGAGGTTGTAATGCAACAAAATAGGAAAAACGCCAAGGGGGATGAATACTTTTGCAAGGCACTGTACTTGAAAATATATGGCAAGACCTGAAAATGGTTGTCTAGCAATGATCAACAACCGGTTTGACAGAGCTTGAAGAATTTGGAAAACAATAATGGGCAAATGTTTTACAATACAGGTGTGGAAAAGCTCTTAGAGACTTCACCAGAAAGACTCCCAGCTGTAATCACTCTACAAAGTATTGACTCAGGGGTGTGAATACTTATGCAAATTAGATATTTATGTATTTAATTTTCAATACATTTGGAAACATTTCTAGAAATAAGTTTTCACTTTGTCATTATGAGATATTGTGTGTAGATGGACGAGAGAAAAAATATTGAATATATTTTGAATTCAGGTTGTAACAACAAAATGTGGATTGGATCAAGCGTACAACTATCATGAATATAAACTATATGAACCCAACAACGTGACGAAAACGGATGTGAGATAGAAATAAAATAAGAAAATACAATCATCTAAATTAAATGTGCCATAGTAATTCAGTATATTTTTTGTCGTGCGTATTAACTGTTTATAATGCTTCATATATTGATTTATTACACAGTAGCTCTACTATGGCATTTTACTCGCTTTGAGTCACGCCGCATTTGCATTTTGTCTGTGCGATGAGCACCTGCCTGTAACAAGTAACGCCATCACGGTAAAAACAGTGGGAGGAGAGAGGGGGCTAGAAAGAGAGAGAGATAGAGACGGGGAAGTACGCGTACTGCAGGCGCTCTGAGTAGAATTTTATGCGAGAACGTCCGTCTGTACCGAACTGGAAAAGTGGGCTGAATTCTGAAAGGGAATTTTTGACAACCATAACAAGATGTGTAGACCTACTCCGTGCTGTATAGGACAGGTGAGTAATAACTAATTGTGGTTATAACTGATATTATACTCGGCACGTTTATGGAAAAAATACCACCAGCGAACGTTATTGCTTTTTCTAACAAATTGAACTCCATAATGTATAGTAGCTTACGCTACATTTGATGTAAAATGTCGGAATTTAGTTAGCTAATTTAGTTTTTTTTTCTTGATTTCGTATTCAAGGTTTCAATTCATTTTTGTATTTTACGAAATGTGTGTGGCTTCCAACTGTTTGGCTAAACGCTAGCTAGCTAGTTACTGTAGCTAGCTATTCTTGCGGATGACCATCGAAGATAATCTAGCCTGCCACAGTTTCCCCCAAAAATGAGTAGTAGCGCGCGATGCAGCTACAAAGATGTTATGATTTGAATCGGACGCGAGTTTGTAACATTTGTGTAAACTGGCAACATTGTTGCTTGTGTTGTAGATGTCACTTCTACTGTAAACAATGTGTCATCGCACTGTTTAACATGCGGTGACGGCGTGCGTGACACTAATTTGCCTTCAGTTCCTACATTTGCCGATCTGGTTACCTCTGCCAACATCCTAGCGGTTGTGCCCGGCTTGATCCAATTCATTTTTTGAAACTATCTCACAGTTTTCCAGTGACGTAATGCTGTGTTGTTCTAAAGGTTTTGGGCAAGTCGCTGTATTTCTTCTTTTCCAGTGGAATGATATTGAGTTCGCATGACTAGCACAGATCTTAATCCAATAAACCTCACTTATTCGCTTCGGCTATTTGGGAATGATATGGTCAAGCCATTAGGTGATGAGAAGAGCTTCTCTGGCTGAAAAGACTATGGGGCTAATTTAGGTAGAAATGACCATTGCAGCAGAAGTCAAAGCAACCAGCCAAAGTCCATTAACACATCTAGTTTAATATAACTTCATATTGGTGTGTGAGAAAACTGGTTCTTATTTAACACAATGATACAGAGATCTTCAATGTCCCATTGAATAGGCCTTGTCTTTGGCATTGTTCCATAACTGCCTGCTAGTCTAACTAACCACACTGAATATTTTCTCCTCCAGAGGAATTTAATTACAGGGACACGTCCCTCATCCAATGTATTCAGGGGCCATCCCTTCAGTCCAGTCAATGAAGAACGGAATCAAAGGAAATACGGGCTGGTGTGTGTGTGCATGTGTGCACATGCATGCGGTGTGTGTGGCTGATGTTAGCAAGAAATGAAGCACAAACACTTTAGTCAACATTGTCTTGCTACACAGGCCATGCGATAATCCTGTCTGTCACAGACCCCCATTAGCATTGTCCCCATCAACATGTGTATGAGTGTGTGTGTATTTGTGTTTGTTTTGACTGTGTGTCTATGCCTGTGTGTCCATCTTATTTGTATGTGTGATCGGCGGGTGGTCTGTTCATTTCCTCTTTGGCTGAATGTGGGGGGCTGGCTGTTTGG
Source organism: Oncorhynchus tshawytscha (assembly GCF_018296145.1). Lineage (NCBI taxonomy): Eukaryota > Metazoa > Chordata > Actinopteri > Salmoniformes > Salmonidae > Oncorhynchus > Oncorhynchus tshawytscha. The sequence continues at coordinate 25,626,665 of NC_056440.1, read as the reverse complement.
ATTAGATTAGTGACGGAGATAAACTGGCCAGAGCTGCGCAGAAGAGGGCCAGAAACAGTGGTGTAGATGGACAGGGAGGGAAGTAGTCCAGAGAGAATCAGGACTGGAGAGGTGACTCCGATAGACGTAGTTGTAACTCTGAGCTACGCTGGAAACAGAACAGGAGGGTGGCAAACACACCAATGAGAGGTCAGGACACACTGTTGTCACACACTGACTCAACATACACCTGCAGTAGCCTGGCGGACACACATGTGCATACACCTGCATCCGACTAAAATAAACATCCAGTCATCTGTCACTTCAGGTTTGCCACATTGCTCCACTCTACATCCAGATACTGGTCCCAGGTCAGCTGGATAGTTCAGCCTGTAATAGTTGAGGTTAGCGCTGGGGCAGGGAGATCTGACACTGGAACAGTTTCAGAACATTTCCTTCTGAACCAACATGGCTACGTAAACAAAGCCATTGTGTGTGTTTTTCAGTCTCTCCTGGCTCATAGACTATAGCTTCACATTTAGGAAACAACAGATGTAGTGATTATGGTGGTCTTCCTTTAAAACCCCTCTGGCTGTGAACACTGTCAGGCTTCCACAGGAGGAGGGAGACTTGAGCTAAACCCCTGATCAAAACCAGGATATTATGGCCTTTGATTGGCTTGGCTTCTTAAAGGAGTAGATTACTATTTTACAACTTGATGTTAGATCAGTGTTTCCCAAACTTGGTCCTTGTGACCCCAAGGGGTGTTTGTTCTGGTTTTTGCTTGATGATGAGTTGATTAGTTAAATCAGTTGTGTAGTGCTAGGGCAAAAACCATAACGTGCACCCCTTGGGGAGTTTGGGAAACCCTGTGTTAGATGGTTGCTCATCCTGAAAGTAGTCTATGGATCAAGAGAAACTGTAGTCCATGGTTAATTTTTCTTTAAACACCAACTACGAACTTCAGCTAACCTTAACCACCACAATCTAACCATCAATGAAACTGATGGGGACATGTGAGCATGTAAAAAAAAGAAAGTCTAAATCACTTGAAATCAATTCAAATCCTCTCCATATTTGATGTTACTTAAAGGTGATTTGGCCATAAAAAACATGCTTACATTCCCCCATCACTTCCATTGATTATTAGCTTGTGGTGGCTATTTACTTATTATTGCTGGAGCCAAATCACACAGAGAATCTGGCCACACATTTGAATTCAAGGGCAAAGAAGATAAAATAGCATGTAAAAAACCTAGTGCTATCTATTTTAGATTCTGAACTCAATTTCAAATCACACATTAGGAATGTAGCCAAAATAGATTTTTACCACCTGAGGTACATTGCCAAGGTGGGCCGTTTCTCTCTTAGGCTGATACAGAGACTCATGCATGCTATTATTACAAGCAGGCTTGACTACTGTAATGCTCTCCTGTCTGGTCTTCCAAGAAAGCCATTGGTCAACTGCAAAACATACAGAATGCTGCAGCGTGGGTACTGACCAAGACCAGACGGAGAGCACACATTACGCTGGTTTTAAGGCAGCCTTTAGTTACTATGCCCTAGCCTCTGGAATAGCCTGCCAGAGAACCTGAGGGGGACTGAAACTGTGGACATATTGAAAGAGATCTTAAAACACACCTTTTTAATTGAGCTTTTCCTTAGGGTGCTTTTTGGTTGTTGTTCTTTAGTTTTTTTATCCTCTTATGTTTGTTGTGTAGTAAATATTTCATTGTTTTATTCATTTTTTCCTGTGAAGCACATTTTGTTCCATCCCATGTCTGAAATGTGCTGTATAAATAAAGCTTGATTTGATTTGATCAAGTTGTAAAATAGTAAACCACTCCTTTAACCGTCCTTGTACCAGGTGCAGCCATTGAATTTAGTTTGAAACTGAAATGTTTTACTGGCTACGATGAGGGTCACAAACAGAGCCTGGGGTTGTGGTTGGGAGTTTGGCTAGGGCTGTTGCTAGGCTAACAGGCCTACTGTAGTGTGTATGTTTATGTGTACACTCTTAGAAAAAAGGTGCTATCTAGAATCTGAAAGCGTTCTTCGGCTGTCCCCATAGGATAACCTTTTGAAGAACCCTTTTGGAACCCTTTTTTCTAAGAGTGTCGCCTAGATGTTGAGCATCTCTCTGTGCTGGCTGAGGCTCCATGTGTAGAGACTGTAGTATGATGAAACCCTGTGAAATGTCTGTCTGCTTGATGGTAATGGGTTCAGCCTAGCGACATCGAAAGACAGGGAGAGAGTGTAACCCACTGCTTCAGTCAGCAAACGAAAGGGGAAGGGGTATACCTAGTCAGTTGTACAACTGAAGGCATGTGTTTGATAATTGATATCCAATATTGGATGAAAAAAGATCTGCTACACATTTAAATCTCCCATGTAACTACAGGTATTCCATTGTCTATAACACAATTATAAGCTAAATGCTTTATTTGTGTGTTTTTATTGGAGGCAAAGGTAAACATGGCTATGTATAACAGAAGTGGCTATGTTCCATTACTGAGAGTACGATAATATATTGTATTGATCAGATAGCACTGTGTTATGGCTGGACTACATTCTTCCTCTGTGTACTACTGTCTGTCTGTATCACTATCTCTCTGGGTCTCTTTTTTATCTTTTTGTTCCATTTCCTCTGTTTGGGTCATGGATGCCTCTTGGGTTGCTCAACATTCCCCTGTTCTCTTCCTTTCGCTCCCTCTCTTTATTTAGCGTAGCCAATGCCAGGGGCTGTATTTACCCCATTAAGGTGTTGTTACTCAAATCAATCAAATCAAATGTTATTGGTCACATGCTTCGTAAACAACAGGTGTAGACTAACAGTGAAATGCTTACTTACGGGCCGTTCCCAACAATGCAGAGAGAAAGAAAATAAAGAAATAACATTTCATAATAAAAGTAATAATAAATATACAATAAATTAATAACGATAACTTGTCTATATACATGGGGTACCAGTACCGAGTGCAAGGGTACGAGGTAATTGGTAGATATGTACACTACCGTTCAAAAGTTTCGGGTCACATGTCCTTGTTTTTGAAATATAAGCACATTTTTTGTCCATTAAAATAACATCAAATTGATCAGAAATACAGTGTAGACATTGTTAATGTTGTAAATACCTACTGTAGCTGGAAACGGCAGATCTTTAATGGAATATCTACATTACATAGGCGTACAGAGGCCCATTATCAGCAACCATCACTCCTGTGTTCCAATGGCACGTTGTGTTAGCTAATCCAAGTTTATCATTTTAAAAGGCTAATTGATCATTAGAAAACCCTTATGTTAGCCCAGCTGAAAACTGTTGGCTAAATAGTACCCGCAAAACACCAGGCTCAACTCAACAGTGAAGAGGCGACTCTGGGATGCTGGCCTTCTAGGCAGAGTTCCTCTGTCCAGTGTCTGTGTTATTTTGCCCATCTTAATCTTTTATTTTTATTGGTCAGTCTGAGATAGGGCTTTTTCTTTGTAACTCTGCCTAGAAGGCCAGCATCCCAGAGTCGCCTCTTCACTGTTGAGGTTGACTGCTGTTTTGCGGGTACTATTTAATGAAGCTGCCAGTTGAGGACTTGTGAGGTGTCTGTTTCTCAAACTAGACACTAATGTACTTGTCCTCTTGCTCAGTTGTGCATCGGGGCCTCCCTCTCCTCCTATTCTGGTTAAAGACAGTTTGCGCTGTTCTGTGAAGGGAGTAGTACACAGCGTTGTACAAGATCTTCAGTTTCTTGGCAATTTCTCGCATGAAATAGCCTTCATTTCTCAGAACAAGAATAGACTGACGAGTTTCAGAAGAAAGCTCTTTGTTTCTGGCCATTTTGAGCCTGTAATTGAACCCACAAATGCTGATTCTCCAGATACTCAACTAGCCTACAGAAGACCTGTTTTATTGCTTCTTTAATCAGAACAACAATTTTCAGCTGTGCTAAAGTAATTGCAAAACGGTTTTCAAATGATCAATTAGCCTTTTAAAATCATAAACTTGGATTAGGTAACACAACATGCCATTGGAACACAGGAGTGATGGTTGCTGATAATGGGCCTATGTAGATAATCCATTAAAAATCAGCCTTTCCAGCTACAATAGTGATTTACAATATTAATAATGTCTACACTGTATTTCTGATCAATTTGATGTTATTTTAATGGACAAAAAATGTGCTTTTCTTTAAAAAACTTGGACATTTCTAAGTGACCCCAAACGTTTGAACGGTAGTGTACATATACAGTGCCTTGCGAAAGTATTCGGCCCCCTTGAACTTTGCGACCTTTTGACACATTTCAGGCTTCAAACATAAAGATATAAAACTGTATTTTTTTGTGAAGAATCAACAAGGGTTTAAGGGATTTAGCTTTTAGTGGTTACCATTCTTATCCTCAAAAGACACAACCCATTTTAACACTGATCATAGGACTGTTCTTATCTCCAATAGAGCCCCACAGTGGAGGTGTCATAATACCCATAAAACCTAGTAGTCAAACAGGGAAATGGTTCCAATCGTTTTTCCACCATTCATTTTTCCCATAGGTAATTTTAGATGCACTTAAAATAAGGGCTGTGTTTCTTGTAGGCGTTTGGCGTGATGTTTTGATAACCATGTAAATCTCTCCCAGACAAGGTGACTTTTATCAATGTATTTGGCTCAATTTACTCTCAGATTCGAAAATGCTAATTAGCATGAAAATATACGTCATGCAAGAGTACAAATCCCTGCAAACTCCTGCACATCATCTCTAGATAGACGACACCTTTGCTAACAGGTATTGTGTCAATTTAAAACTTGCACAAGACAGTTCACAAAAATGTAAATTTAAAGAAAGTTAGCTAATTTATTCATTACTAAATTTAGCTAATGTTAGATAGTTAATCCAGAGATTCTTACCTTTGCCTCAATTTGTAAGTCAAGTCCACATTAGCAGCTAATTAGCATTCATTTTTTGTCAGGGGAAATACAGGCAAATATATTGATAAAATTCACCTTGTCCTAGAGAGATTTACACGGTTATCAAAACGTCACACCAGGGTAAACCTACATGAAACCGAGCCCTTATTTGAAGTGTTTCTAAAATCCCTTATGGGAAAAATGAATGGTGGAAAAACGATTGGAACTATAACCTTGTTTGACCGCTAGGTTTTACGAGTATTATGACTCATACTGTGATACTCTATAGTGGTAGCCTATCTCATAGTATTAGAGATATCTCCTGACCTGGGACCAGCTGTGGGCTTCACCAACTCCTGTCAACCTGCTGATCCATTCCTTTTCAATCCCTCAGTTTTTGACTAGCTAGCCCATTGTTTTCAATAAGTGGTTTGACTCTCTCAGTCTCTTCCTGGATTGGGATTTGTGTTCATTTCCTGAAGGGAATCTGAAGCCAAACATCCTGTTATACTGAAGTTCTGAGACTGAGTGGCCCACTAGTGGTACATAGCGGAGCGTGAAAGATGGTGTGTTTGTGTCTGTGTGAGCACAACGGGTCTGTAGTTTTACCAAGTCTTTTAGACTGAGGAGGGGTTTTCCCCTTTCACCCTTAACCCCTGGGACAGCTGATGGATACGAGAGAGAACGAGATGAGGAGGAGAGAGAATAGAGAAAGAAAGGGGGAGGTCAAATAAAGGGAACAGGATGAGAGGGTGGTAGATAGGGGGAGGAAGTGAGAGAGGGATAGCATAACAGAAAGAACTAGAGGGAAAGAGTTCTCGATGCCCCCAGGGTCCAGCGAAGGTTGAGTCACAGTGGGGGTTGGTGTGCTGTGAGTGGAAGGAAGGGGTGGGGAGGGTGGTTTTGTGCTTTTTATAATAGTAATAATAATAATAATAGTAGTAGATAATAGTAGAGAGCTGGTGGCCTTGCCATGTAATCCTAACCCTTTGTGGGAGTGGTGTGTGTGGGGGGTTGGAGGAGGGGTTGATGGCTACAGATTTGGGGGTTAGTAGTTTGGCAGGAACGGTGTTAATATTGTTTGAAAGGGATCAGGGCAGACCACCTGTCGACAGTGGAGGGAGGGCAGGGTCAGAGTTGGTTGTCATGGCATCTACATTGTCTCTGTGTGCATCGGAATGCCTCAGCACGGAAGCTAGCTATTCAGTTAGCCCCAGTTAGCTCCTCTAGCTCCCTTAGTGTGTGTCCACTGTGTTAGTGTTAGAGCGTTTACACACACTGGGTCTATTAGATTAGCTGAACGGCTAAATACACGCTCACTAAAGACAGCCAACACCCACACAACCATTTTCCTAATCCACTACTTGAGTGTTGCCTAATTCATTCTTATCAAAGAGAGGAACTAATCCCATTTAGGCCTGTGAAGTTTAGTAGAGGATATAGGCCTACTGCCCAGTCCCAAATCAACTCCCTACCTCTACCCCATACCCTGCACAGTACACACTCCCCCCCCAGCCCATCCTCCCTGACACTTTTCCTACTAGCCCTACACTCCTGCATCTGAAAGGGAAAGGCAAAGGGAAAGTGGGATACCTAGTCAGTTGTATAACTGAATGCCTTCAACTGAAATGTGTCTTATGCATTTAACCCAACCGCTCTGAATCAGAGAGGTGCGGGGGCTGCCTTAGATTGGTGGGTGTGAGAAATGTAGAATACAATTTAGGCTTACTAAAATAATGGCCTGTGTCTGTCAAACTGTCATCCCGTTCATTTGTAGTTTTTCCGCAGATTCTCCAATGCATTTTAAACTCACGCTGTTGACACTGATGCCTCCGAAGCCATCATTCTCCACACAGATGGACAGTTCTTCCAGAGAATCTGTCTTACTGCTCTTATAAGCAGAGGCATTGTCATCTATTTCTGAACTGGATAATTATACACCATACTTTAACCATCCACCCTTGCCATTCCATATCCATAAGATTCCCAGTGGCCCTAAATCATACAGAACACACAGCTGTGGTGAGGTTAGGGGGGTCTGAGTTGGCTTCAGTAAGGGGAACAAAAACAGGCTGCTGCCTCCTGCTCTCCTTCCCTCTCTGTGCATATACATCCCTTGGCCCCTCCCTTGCCTGTCCTCTCCTGTCCTGTCTCTCTATTATGATACAGTCTTAAAGTGGAACTGACAGTGTTTTAACTAGGTTACAGATATGAAACAAACAGACAATCATAATATCAGTAAAAAATATTAAATTCCCATTTTATGCCACAAAACTATTTTTATTTGAGTTTTTAAAAATAGGTTCTATTTGACAAAAAATATCTATGACATTGTTGGCAGAATAGATGGATGCAGTTCAATGCACAAATCATATAATTCACCAATAGATTTCTTGGTAGCCCAACAAATATTGCTATCAGGTTGTAAATTACAGCTGACCTGGGCCCGGTTTCCCTGATAGCGGTGGAACTTAGGCTTACGAGTGTTTTAACAATGCATCGTAAAATAACGTCTGAAGATGCCACACCCATTTCCTAAAACACCACATACTGCACTCGTCATACAGTGAGACTTTTAACTGTGTCATTACAGGAGCTGTCCCGTGCTGAAAAGGATTCCACAATATAGGCTAAAGAACCCACTGTAGCTCTTAAATTATTTATGGCTACTCAAAGTCATCTTTAAAAATATATATATGTTTTACACAATAGTTTTCCCATCAAGAGAAGAATTGTTCTCTAGCCTATTATGTATTTAAATATTTGTATTATGTTTGCCATGTGTTATGTATTATGTTTTATCATACTATTATGTACATTCTGCATTTCTTCAGTTTGTGTAAACTGTGAGCAAAATTGAATAAAGCCAAAGTCAAAATCGCTCATTCCCTCGTTCACTATAGAAAATATCAACGTGATCTAAAAGTAGGATATGATGACAAAAAAGTTTTTGTAATCACTCAACAAATCATTGTAGCCTAATGGCAGGCAGGAATTGGGCTTCAAGTAGGCCTACAGATATTCTACAATTAAATAATTCAACAATAAAAAGAATTAAACATGAAGTAGCAAGTTAAGCAACGTTGCCATAGACCTAATATGTTGACCTTTAGGTTATTGCTTAGGCTACAGTGAAATGTGTGAGCTTTTAGATAATTGTAGCCAATAGGCCTAATGTACAGTTGAAGTCTGAAGTTTACATACACTTAGGTTGGAGTCATTAAAACTCGTTTTTCAACCACTCCACAAATTTCTTGTTAACTAACTATAGTTCTGGCAAGTCAGTTAGGACATCTACTTTGTACATGACAAGTAAGTTTCTTTCTGCATGACACAAGTCATTTTTCCATTTTTTTTTTACAGATATATTATTTCACTTATAATTCACTGTATCACAATTCCAGTGGGTCAGAAGTTTACATACACTAAGTTGACTGTGCCTTTAAATAGCTTGGAAAATTCCAGAAAATTATATCATGGCTTTAGAAGCTTATGATAGGCTAATTGACATCATTTGACATTTGGAGGTGTACCTGCGGATGTATTTCAAGGCCTACCTTCAGACTCAGTGCCTCTTTGCTTGACATCTTGGGAAAATCAAAAGAAATCAGTCAAGATCTCAGAAAAAGAATTGTAGACCTCCACAAGTCTGGTTCATCCTTGGAAGCAATTTCCAAACGCCTGAAGGTGCCATGTTCATCTGTACAAACAATAGTATGCAAGTATAAACACCATGGGACCATGCAGCCATCATACCGCTCAGGAAGGAGACGCGTTCTGTCTCCTAGAGATGAGCGTACTTTTGAGCGAATAGTGCAAATCAATCCCAGATCAACTGCAAAGGACCATGTGAAGATGCTGGAGGAAACAGGTACAAAATTATCTATATCCACAGTAAAACGAGTCCAATATCTACATAACCTGAAATGCTGCTCAGCAAGGAAGAAGCCACTGCTCCAAAACCGCCATAAAAAAAGCCAGACTACGGTTTGCAACTGCACATGGGGACAAAGATTGTACTTTTTGGAGAAATGTCCTCTGGTCTGATGAAACAAAATTACATCTGTTTGTCCATAATGACAATCGTTATGTTTGGAGGAAAAAGGGGGAGGCTTGCAAGCCGAAGAACACCATCCCAACCGTGAAGCATGGGGGTGGCAGCATCATGTTGTGGGGGTGCTTTGCTGCAGGATGGACTGGTGCACTTCACAAAATAGATGGCTTTCATGAGGGAGGAAAATTATGTGGATATATTGAAGCAACATCTCAAGACATCAGTCGGAAGTTAAAGCTTGGTCGCAAGTGGGTCTTCCAAATGGACATTGACCCCAAGCATCCTTCCAAAGTTGTGGGAAAATGGCTTAAGGACAAGAAAGTTAAGGTGTTGGAGTGGCCATCACAAAGCCCTGACCTCAATCCCATAGAACATTTGTGAGCAGAACTGAAAAATCATGAATCATCATGATCATACTATTATTCTGACATTTCACATTCTTAAAATAAATTGGTGATCCTAACTGGCCTAAAACAGGGCATTTCTACTAGGATTAAATGTCAGGAATTGTTAAAAACTGAGTTTAAATGTATTTGGCTAAGGTGTATGTAAACTTCCGACTTCAACTGTATATGAATATCGACGGGGCTCAGATGCAGCCTCATGGCTTAATAGTAGGTAGGTCTATCGATTGCACATACATGAAAGTGATGTAAATATTTAGCCTAATATTCTAGCTATTATATAGTTTGGTTATCTCTGTATTATTTTTTGTAATGTATCCTTGCTTCGCTCTTTAGGCTATTTATATAGAACTTTGAAGTTTTCAGCAGTCACAGAGAGACAGATACACATCTTCATTCTATGTTTAGCAGAGATTTTCTGCGTGTAAAGTGACGCGGGAGGGCGACGCACTTAGTGGTCTGTGGCAGGTATTAGATTACGAGCGATTTCAGATGCAACGTCAGTAAAGGTTTTAGGAAACGGCTCGGAAATGTTAAGATCCTCTTACCAAGGTTCTAACGATGAACTCAGCCTTAAGATGCTTTTGGGAAACTAGGCCTTTTGGAAACCAGGCCCGTGTACATTGTTTGCGGTCTCCAGCCATTCGGGATGTACAGTTTCAGTTTCAATTACTTTTTTGGACAACAACTGACAAATGTAGCAAACTAAGGCTGGGAATTTCAATACAATCAAACTAGCAAGGGCGATGATCACAAGTCAGTCATAACGTGGATAATAGACTAGCATATCTATTTATGTAGCTATTTATTTAGCAAGTTAAAAACGCAGAGCCTAACGTTAGCTAGCGCTGGGAGGATGTCATGTCATTGGACGAGTGAGTGAGTGGCCAACTTTTTCTCCCCCATATCATTTTTGGGTGGCTACAGCTAGAGATGCAGGTGTCATTTGGTTACTGTTATTCAGAGTTAGCATATCTCTTAGTAGTCAATGTAAATAAAACATTTTAGTATTTTTTTCTTCTTCTCCCCAATATAGTGATATCCAATTATGATATTGTCTCATCGCTGCAACTCCCCAACTGACTCAGGAGTAGTCGAAGGTCGAGTTATGCGTCCTCCAAAACATGTCCTGCCAAACCGCGCTTCTTAACACCCTGACTCCTGTGAGATTTACATATTTGAAGGAATCCATTCAGGTGTATTTTGTGGCTTTGGCGAATGCGTTCTAATTACCTAAAGTCTGTTGCTACTGCCTGTAAACACACAGTCCAGTTCAAAGTGAATGATGGCAGGCCCATGTGGTAAATGGCTTATTTGTAGGCCTACTGTATCTCTGATTGGCTATGGCGCACCGGTCAGTGTAGAGTCCCATCCTGGACAAGACTGAGATGGTTTTATTTGGTTTTATGTACTTCACTCTATTAAGTTTTCAAACTTAAAGCTGCTTCCCCACTCTATATTGCTATAGAATTTTCACAAATGCCTTACTCTACATCATTCCCAAACATTGTATGAAAATGGTGCTTGCTTGTCAGAAATGTTTTTAAAAATTCTTCCTGGGAGTTTATATGAACAGATTTTAATAAGATTTAATATTGCTAAAACACTGTCAGTTCCATCATAGTCCGCAGATGCTAAGACGCAATAGTCCGGCATCCCATCGTGAAATAGCTACCCGGATTTGAGACCAATATCAGCGGGAGACCAGAGCCCGAACGCGCACCTCCCCCAAATTCCCATCCAACACAGTTCTGGTACTCATCCTATATTCATTTGAATGTGTTGACAGTTGGAGAAATTGCTTGAGCTGCACTGAGAATTCCAAAACTATGAAAGCCAATATTTAAGAACACAGCTGTGTGTACACGTACATGTTTTGGGCCATGATAAACCCTTTAGATAGACAGGATTCAAACCTACAGAGTTTGTGACATAGTATGTTATATGGCAGTAAAGCCTACCATCTGAGATGAGGTCTAAACTGTTCTAGGCCTGTGTCTGTTACGTAATCTGTGTATTATACAGTAACGGATGTAAAGCCAGATATGGTCTGAGCCAGTGCTTAACCCTAACCCTAACCCTATGATACCACAGTAAAGTGTGTCTTTGATATTGTCTGTGTGTGTGTGTGTGCGCGCAGTCTCAGCGGGCGTGTGTTTGTAACGGTCTGATGTGTTCTGTTCCGGTGCTAATGTCAGTACTCTGTGGTATGCTCCAGACCCGTGCTCCTCGAGCCTCTAAATCACATCACATTTTATTGGTCACATACACTTATTTAGCAGTTGTTATTGCAGGTGTACCAAAATGCTTGTGTTCTTAACTCCAACAGTGCAGTAGTATCTAACAATTCACAACAATACACACTATCAGCCAGGGATCTGCTCAAGCTCCTCTAACTCCTGTCAACCAGCCAAGACTCCCGAGATTCCTGCTCAACAACATTTTGGCTGCATCAATGACTTTCCTTCTCTCTCTCTGTGCATTTTCCTGAGTTGTTAGCAGCAGTGACTGGCTTTAGTTTAGATCTTAAGGGGGCGGTTTGGTTTCCCAGACACAGATTAAGCCTAGTCCTGGACTAAAAAACACGCTCAATGAATAATCTTAAATCTCAATGGATAATCTTAATATCTCAATGGATAATCTTAAATCTCAATGGATAATCTTAAATCTTAATGGAGAATCATACATCTAAATGGAGAATCTCCTACTTGGAGAGGCATACTTTGTGTCCAGGAAACCGGCCCATAATGTTGTTTATTGAGCATGCATAATGGCAGTATACTGTAAGTTTTAATGCCTATGTCTTCTCTTCTGTCCTGGTGTAGCTGGCGTGCTGCTGTGGCTCGGCAGCCTGCTCCTGTTGCTGTGGCTGCTGTCCTAAGATCAAGCAGTCCACATCAACACGCTTCATGTATGTCCTCTACTTCCTCCTGGTCACCATTGTCTGTGTCGTCATGATGTCACCTACTGTGGAACAGGAGATGAGGGACCATGTGAGTACACACACGTGCACATTTAGACACGTACACACGTGTGTGCACACACACACACTCTTCTTTACATGCATCCACACACACACACAAGGAACATGCACACACACGTACACACATGCTCACACACACATAGGGGCCTACATATCTGGCCTTGTCTTATTTCCTGCCTTGATGTTGGTTAACACATGGAGATACAGTAGAGCTCTAGAATAGTTTTGGAAGCTTTAAACTCCACATAAACCCGGTAATAAAGCCTTCCCTGGCACAGCAGAATGGAGCAGAGCTATGGAAAACGCTGCTGGTGTCATTTCCTGGGTGTGTAATTGTATGGTAGTTAGGAGAGCCTAGTTTAGTACAGGGTGCCACAGGGGCTAACACAGACAGTAACTACAGGTGGTGAGGGTAGGCAACAACACATCCGCCACGCTGACCCTCAACACGGGGGCCACTCCTGTACTCCCTTTTCACCCGCGCACAACTCCAACACCATTATTAAGTTTGCCGACGACACAATGGTGGTAGGCCTGATCACCAACAACAACCTCTCCCTCAACGCCAGTCAGACAAAGGAGCTGATCGTGGACGACAGGAAACGGCGGGCCAAGCACACCCCCATTCACATCGACAGGGCTGTTCTACAGCTGCAGCATCGAGAACATCTTGACTGGCTGCATCACTGCTTGGTATGGCAACTGCAAGGCGCTACAGAGGGTAGTGTGTAGGGCTGTTGCGGTGGCCGTATTAGCACCACACCGGGAGTCATGAGTCATGACCGTAGTAAAATTCTACGTGACCGTTGACTCAAGGTATTCTCCTCTTATGCACTCTGGACGTGTTAGTAGATCCCAACTCACTAATGATCATCAGGTTCTAATGGCCTGGTACTCAGGGCTCTATTGTTCCTCTAACCACTCTGTCATGTGTTAGTAGAACCCAACTCACTAATGATCATCAGGTTCTAATGGCCTGGTACTCAGGGCTCTATTGTTCCTCTAACCACTCTGTCATGTGTTAGTAGAACCCAACTCACTAATGATCATCAGGTTCTAATGGCCTGGTACTCAGGGCTCTATTGTTCCTCTAACCACTCTGTCATGTGTTAGTAGAACCCAACTCACTAATGATCATCAGGTTCTAATGGCCTGGTACTCAGGGCTCTATTGTTCCTCTAACCACTCTGTCATGTGTTAGTAGAACCCAACTCACTAATGATCATCAGGTTCTAATGGCCTGGTACTCAGCGCTCTATTGTTGCTCTAACCACTCTGACATGTGTTAGTAGAACCCAACTCACTAATGATCATCAGGTTCTAATGGCCTGGTACTCAGGGCTCTATTGTTCCTCTAACCACTCTGTCATGTGTTAGTAGAACCCAACTCACTAATGATCATCAGGTTCTAATGGCCTGGTACTCAGGGCTCTATTGTTCCTCTAACCACTCTGACATGTGTTAGTAGAACCCAACTCACTAATGATCATCAGGTTCTAATGGCCTGGTACCCAGCTCTCTATTGTTCCTCTAACCACTCTGACATGTGTTAGTAGAACCCAACTCACTAATGATCATCAGGTTCTAATGGCCTGGTACTCAGGGCTCTATTGTTCCTCTAACCACTCTGACATGTGTTAGTAGAACCCAACTCACTAATGATCATCAGGTTCTAATGGCCTGGTACTCAGGGCTCTATTGTTCCTCTAACCACTCTGACATGTGTTAGTAGAACCCAACTCACTAATGATCATCAGGTTCTAATGGCCTGGTACTCAGGGCTCTATTGTTCCTCTAACCAAATCAAATCAAATCAAATTGATTTATATAGCCCTTCATACATCAGCTGATATCTCAAAGTGCTGTACAGAAACCCAGCCTAAAACCCCAAACAGCAAGCAATGCAGGTGTAGAAGCACGGTGGCAAGGAAAAACTCCCTAGAAAGGCCAAAACCTAGGAAGAAACCTAGAGAGGAACCAGGCTATGTGGGGTGGCCAGTCCTCTTCTGGCTGTGCCGGGTGGAGATTATAACAGAACATGGACAAGATGTTCAAATGTTCATAAATGACCAGCATGGTCGTATAATAATAAGGCAGAACAGTTGAAACTGGAGCAGCAGCACGGTCAGGTGGACTGGGGACAGCAAGGAGTCATCATGTCAGCTAGTCCTGGGGCATGGTCCTAGGGCTCAGGTCCTCCGAGAGAGAGAAAGAAAGAGAGAGAGAATTAGAGAACGCACACTTAGATTCACACAAGACACCAAATAGGACAGGAGAGGTACTCCAGATATAACAAACTGACCCTAGCCCCCGACACATAAACTACTGCAGCATAAATACTGGAGGCTGAGACAGGAGGGGTCAGGAGACACTGTGGCCCCATCCGAGGACACCCCAGACAGGGCCAAACAGGAAGGATATAACCCCACCCACTTTGCCAAAGCACAGCCCTCACACCACTAGAGGGATATCTCCAACCACCAACTTACCATCCTGAGACAAGGCTGAGTATAGCCCACAAAGATCTCCGCCATGGCACAACCCAAGGGGCGGCGCCAACCCAGACAGGACGACCACATCAGTGAATCAACCCACTCAGGTGACGCACCCCTTCCAGGGACGGCATGAGAGAGCCCCAGTAAGCCAGTGACTCAGCCCCTGTAATAGGGTTAGAGGCAGATAATCCCAGTGGGAAGAGGGGAACTGGCCAGGCAGAGACAGCAAGGGCGGTTCGTTGCTCCAGAGCCTTTCCGTTCACCTTCCCACTCCTGGGCCAGACTACACTCAATCATATGACCCACTGAAGAGATAAGTCTTCAGTAAGGACTTAAAGGTTGAGACCGAGTTTGCGTCTCTGACATGGGTAGGCAGACCGTTCCATAAAAATGGAGCTCTATAGGAGAAAGCCCTGCCTCCAGCTGTTTGCTTAGAAATTCTAGGGACAATTAGGAGGCCTGCGTCTTGTGGCAGTAGCGTACGTGTAGGTATGTACGGCAGGACCAAATCAGAGAGATAGGTAGGAGCAAGCCCATGTAATGCTTTGTAGGTTAGCAGTAAAACCTTGAAATCAACCCTTGCTTTGACAGGAAGCCAGTGTAGAGAGGCTAGCACTGGAGTAATATGATCAAATTTTTGGGTTCTAGTCAGGATTCTAGCAGCCGTATTTAGCACCAACTGAAGTTTATTTAGTGCTTTATCCGGGTAGCCGGAAAGTAGAGCATTGCAGTAGTCTAACCTAGAAGTGACAAAAGCATGGATACATTTTTCTGCATCATTTTTGGACAGAAAGTTTCTGATTTTTGCAATGTTACGTCGATGGAAAAAAGCTGTCCTTGAAATGGTCTTGATATGTTCTTCAAAAGAGAGATCAGGGTCCAGATTAACGCCGAGGTCCTTTACAGTTTTATTTGAGACGACTGTACAACCATTAAGATTAATTGTCAGATTCAACAGAAGATCTCTTTGTTTCTTAGGACCTAGAACAAACATCTCTGTTTTGTCTGAGTTTAAAAGTAGAAAGTTTGCAGCCATCCACTTCCTTATGTCTGAAACACATGCTTCTAGCAAGGGCAATTTTGGGGCTTCACCATGTTTCATTGAAATGTACAGCTGTGTCATCCGCATAGCAGTGAAAGTTAACATTATGTTTTCGAATAACATCCCCAAGAGGTAAAATATATAGTGAAAACAATAGTGGTCCTAAAACGGAACCTTGAGGAACACCGAAATTTACAGTTGATTTGGACAAACCATTCACAGAGATAAACTGATATCTTTCCGACAGATAAGCTCTAAACCAGGCCAGAACTTGTCCGTGTAGACCAATTTGGGTTTCCAATCTCTCCAAAAGAATGTGGTGATCGATGGTATCAAAAGCAGCACTAAGGTCTAGGAGCACGAGGACAGATGCAGAGCCTCGGTCCGATGCCATTAAAATGTCATTTACCACCTTCACAAGTGCCGTCTCAGTGCTATGATGGGGTCTAAAACCAGACTGAAGCATTTCGTATACATTGTTTGTAACCACTCTGACATGTGTTCGTAGAACCCAACTCACTAATGATCATCAGGTTCTAATGGCCTGGTACCCAGCTCTCTATTGTTCCTCTAACCACTCTGACATGTGTTAGTAGAACCCAACTCACTAATGATCATCAGGTTCTAATGGCCTGGTACCCAGCTCTCTATTGTTCCTCTAACCACTCTGACATGTGTTAGTAGAACCCAACTCACTAATGATCATCAGGTTCTAATGGCCTGGTACTCAGGGCTCTATTGTTCCTCTAACCACTCTGACATGTGTTAGTAGAACCCAACTCACTAATGATCATCAGGTTCTAATGGCCTGGTACTCAGCGCTCTATTGTTCCTCTAACCACTCTGACATGTGTTAGTAGAACCCAACTCACTAATGATCATCAGGTTCTAATGGCCTGGTACTCAGGGCTCTATTGTTCCTCTAACCACTCTGACATCAATGCAAATCCTATTGAAAATCACATCAAACACTTATCTTCAAAACAGTATGTGCTTTTATATCTCACCACACTGTGATTGATCAATTTGAACAGCTTGAAACTGATTGGAAAACATGGTTGTTGTGGATGTTGTTTCAAAGCCTAACAATGAAATGGACAGCGCTTTCTATATGCATATTAGCGCTTATGCATACGCATAGGTCTATATATGAGCTGAAGCCCGAAAAAAAACCTGAATTAAAATAATGATTGTGCCGTTATACAATACATAACCTACCACATAGTACACATGGCAGAAAGACATACAAAAAATACACATTTAAGATACATAATTGGTCGAGCTTATATTAAACCAATCCAGAGATGGCCTATAGTGAATCTGTATTTGATTTTGAATATCCTAGTAATAGGGAATTGTTTATATTTTCATAATGAATGGGCTGACACATTACCTTATGCTGCTATACGTAATATCTCACCACCTGGAGTTTCCATCTCCTCTTTCCTTCATTCCTTTCATCAGCGCACAGAAAGAGGGGCTGTCAACAGTTAAATTAAATCTTTAGTTGTGAAAACATGTTACTATCCATGTTCATGAACAGATTTCACTTGGTTTCCCAAGTAAAGCACTGACTGGGTAGCTGCAGGAACAGGGTTGGAGAGCCCATGACATACAGAGTACTGGGTAGCTGCGGGAACGGGGTTGGAGAGCCCATGACATACAGAGTACTGGGTAGCTGCGGGAATGGGGTTGGAGAGCCCATGACATACAGAGTACTGGGTAGCTGCGGGAACAGGGTTGGAGAGCCCATGACATACAGAGTACTGGGTAGCTGCGGGAACGGGGTTGGAGAGCCCATGACATACAGAGTACTGGGTAGCTGTGGGAACAGGGTTGGAGAGCCCATGACATACAGAGTACTGGGTAGCTGCGGGAACGGGGTTGGAGCCCATGACATACAGAGTACTGGGTAGCTGCGGGAACGGGGTTGGAGAGCCCATGACATACAGAGTACTGGGTAGCTGCGGGAACAGGGTTGGAGAGCCCATGACATACAGAGTACTGGGTAGCTGAGGGAACAGGGGCTGGAGAGCCCATGACATACAGAGTACTGGGTGGCTGCAGGAACAGGGTTGGAGAGCCCATGACATACAGAGTACTGGGTAGCTGCAGGAACAGGGTTGGAGAGCCCGTGACATACAGAGTACTGGGTAGCTGCAGGAACAGGGTTGGAGAGCCCATGACATACAGAGTACTGGGTAGCTGCAGGAATGGGGTTGGAGAGCCCATGACATACAGAGTACTGGGTAGCTGCAGGAACAGGGTTGGAGAGCCCATGACATACAGAGTACTGGGTAGCTGCGGAACGGGGTTGGAGAGCCCATGACATACAGAGTACTGGGTAGCTGCGGGAACGGGGTTGGAGAGCCCGTGACATACAGAGTACTGGGTAGCTGCAGGAACAGGGTTGGAGAGCCCATGACATACAGAGTACTGGGTAGCTGCAGGAACAGGGTTGGAGAGCCCATGACATACAGAGTACTGGGTAGCTGCAGGAACAGGGTTGGAGAGCCCATGACATACAGAGTACTGGGTAGCTGCGGGAACGGGGTTGGAGAGCCCATGACATACAGAGTTTGGGCGGAATATCACCTGTTGCGTAGTGTAATAAACGGAGTAGCCTACCCAACATCAGTAAAACGAACCGGCAGGAAAGTGGCCTCCATTCGCAGTTGCAGTGCATAAGGATAACATGTATTTTCCCTCCTACCCCTGTTCCTGCCCATTTGATAATGTGCCATTCTAAATTGAAACAAATTTGACATATTAGTAAAGACAATATTACATTGAGGATAGTTAGTCATGGTAACATCCACATTAATGTAGAAGTGTTTAGACATATATTATATTCTTATTTACAATAAAAGTGACTCCAAAATGACACAATACATTGTTCACCATTCATTTCTATTGGGCACAAAATAGTCTGAAACACAACCAAAACAAACAGAACATGCATCCAACAAGTTTGTAGAGTCACAAGCTTGATGTAATCATTGGGTTCTAGGAATATGGGACCAAATACTAAACTTTTGACTACTTTGATACACATATAAGTGAATTTGTCCCAATACTTTTGGTACCCTGAAATGAAGGGACTATGTACAGAAAGTGCTATAATTTCTAAATGGTTCACCCGATGTGGATGAAAATACCCTCTAATAAAAGATGACAGTCTGCACTATAACCTCATAGTCATTGTATCATTTCAAGTCCAAAGTGTTGGAGCACAGAGCCAAAACAACAAAAAATTTGTCACTGTATTTATCAGACTGTTACTGTCCAACTGGGCACACACTGGTTGAATCAATGAAATGACTTGGAACTGACGTCTGTGCCCAGTGGGATGGCACTGACTGTGACTACTCTACCACTGAAAGAGCTGTCAAAGACTCCCCCTCTCTCTTTGTATAGAGCAGACTTCCTGCTGTTTAGCTCCATATGAAACAGACATTCTGTAAAAGGAACATCCAGGCACAAAATGGCTACCGTTAGAGACACACGATGAACACACACACACAGCGCAGTGGGCAGTCTAGAAGATGAGAGCGTGGTCATTGTGTATGTGTGTGAGAGAGCGTTGGTCTTTTGTCAGTAGATTTACAGCAGTGAGAGTCAGTGCTGTCCTTCTCCTAATCAAACCTCTATCGACATGCTAATCAGCTTCTTCACAACACACAAAGACTACAAAAACAGCCTGTTATATTACTGCCAAGCTAACTGCTCTATATCCTACTATACTGTGTCTATATTGGCTGTGGTACTGAACTATGACAGCTCTGTCCAGTGACTGGCCGACTATACTACAGCCATGTTAGGGGTGTCCGACTCAACCAATAATCTAGAAAGTGGAACTGTCAGGTGACGTAGACCAAAGGACATTTGAGGTTTTTGTTAGTTTGTTTGGATAGAGCAGAACTTATGTACCAGGAAGCTACTACAAGTGAAAGCTGATGGAAGGCTCCAGGGCAGCTTTATAAAGGACATTCCAACACACAGCCAGTCTCTCACTGGTTTAAAACACTTTTATATAGAGACTCCCAGCACCCAGCGTTGAAGCAGCTGTCTTTATTTCCTATAGAAATGACTCAAGTGACTCTTGCTCGGTCTTTCCACTTTCTATAGGCATTCTCACTCCCTCCCTCTCTGCCCCTTCATATAGGCCTACATCTCTTCCCTCCTTTTCTCTCTCTCCCCCCCTCTCTCTCTATACATCCCCCTCGCTCTCTCACACACTCTCTCTTACTCTCTTTCTGTCATTTGTTCTCTGCTGAAAGCAGGCTGGTAATTTATTCATCCCTGTCTTTGTTTGTTGTGGCCGACAGCCTCAGTAACAGGCCGAAGAGAAAGAGAAAGACGGTTTGATGGAGAGAAAGAAATAGGGCTTGGTGGAGAGAAAGAGGGTTTGGTGTCGCTGCCTGTTCCTTTTGCAGCTTGTTTAGAAGCGTGACGCTCAGCATGAACCCTATTAACTCTACTCTGACTGAAGACTGTGGGCTCCTCTGTCCTCTGGGGAACACACACACATTCAGACGTGCTGTGATTTGTGTGATCCATTCCTTTTTTAATTAGAATAATATTTGTTTCTCAAATTATTTTTCAAAAGGTTTCTTCCCACTCCAGATACAAACGTATACATACGAACAACAACTTACAGACACACGTAAACAATGACTACATCTCATCTGCCCAGACCTCCCTCCCTAATGCCTGCATTTTTGTTTGCCACTTGTACCAATTTATTTTTCTTTACAAATCCATTCCGCCATAATAGTGATATTACCATACCTATAGTGTTAACATGGCTACTTGTCTCTCTCCATCTCTCTCTGTCTCTCTGTCTATCTCTCTCTCCATCTCTGTGTCTCTCTGTCTATCTCTCTCTCTCCATCTCTCTCTGTCTCTGTCTATCTCTCTCTCTCCATCTCTCTCTGTCTCTGTCTATCTCTCTCCATCTCTCTCTGTATATCTCTCTGTCTGTCTCTGTCTTTCTCTCTCTGTCTTTGTCTGTCTCTCTCTCTCTGTCTTTGTCTGTCTGTCTGTCTCTGTCTCTCTCTCTTTGTTTCTGTCTCTCTCTGTCTCTCTGTCTCTCTCTCCCTGTCTCTCTGTCTCTGTTTCTGTCTCTCTGTCTGTCTCTCTGTCTGTCTCTCTCTCTCTCTGTTTCTGTCTCTGTCTGTCTGTCTGTCTCTCTCTGTCTCTCTCTCTGTTTCTGTCTGTCTGTCTGTCTGTCTGTCTCTCTGTCTGTATGTCTGTCTCTCTCTCTGTTTCTGTCTGTCTGTCTGTCTGTCTGTCTGTCTGTCTCTGTTTCTGTCTCTGTCTCTCTGTCTCTCTGTCTCTCTCTCTCTGTTTCTGTCTGTCTCTGTCTGTATGTCTGTCTCTCTCTCTGTTTCTGTCTCTCTGTCTGTCTCTGTTTCTGTCTCTCTCTCTGTTTCTGTCTCTCTGTTTCTGTCTCTCTCTGTCTGTCTCTCTGTCTCTCTCTGTTTCTGTCTCTCTCTGTCTGTCTGTCTCTCTCTCTCTCTGTTTCTGTCTCTCTGTCTTTCTCTCTGTCTGTCTGTCTCTCTCTCTGTTTCTGTCTCTCTCTGTCTCTCTCTGTCTCCGTGTTTTAGATCCCGTTATACAGGGACCTGTGTGAGAAGCTGAATGCTGGTGAGAACTGCTCTACCTTGGTGGGTTACTCTGCTGTGTACAAGGTCTGCTTCGGCATGGCCTGCTTCTTCTTCTTCTTCTGTATATTCACCCTACGAGTCAACTCTGCCACGGGCTGCCGTGCCGCCATACACAACGGGTACGTGCACTGTCTACAGTATCGGTGTGTGTGTGTGTGAATCTGTTTATTAATCAGTGTGTGTGTAGTGATGTTTGTCTCTCTCTCTCTGACAGGTTTTGGTTCCTGAAGTTCATAGCCTTGTTGGCCTGCTGTGTTGGAGGATTCTTCCTGCCAGAGCAGGACATCTTTCTGGAAGGTATGGACCCTTATGTCCCTTTTACTATCTCTAGTCTTTATTCTCTCCATACAGTCCCTCCCTGAGAGGAGAGACACTGCTCTGTCACACTGTGGTGTCTCACCTATACTCACCTGTAGAGGTCAGCTTGACTGTCTTTTTAACCTCTCTAGGGTATGTGGGACGCTAGTGTCCCATCTGGCCAACATCCAGTGAGATTGCAGAGCGCCAAACTCAAATACAGAAATGCTCATTATAACAATTCAGAAAACCAAACATATGTTACATAGGTTTAAAGATGAACTTCTTGTTAATCCAACCACGGTGTCAGATTTATAAAATGCTTTTCGGCGAAAGCATACCTAGCCCAGAACATACCTAGCCCAGAACATAGCCCATTTGACAAATTATTACAAACAGTAAGCAGCCAAGCAGAAGCGTTACAAAAGTCAGAAATAGAGATAAAATGAATCCCTTACCTTTGATGATCTTCATATGGTGGCACTCAGAAGACATTCATTTACTCAATACATGTTCCTTTTGTTCGATAAAGTCTCTTTATATCCAAATACCTCCGTTTTGTTTGCGTGTTTTCTTCAGTAATCCACAGGCTCAAACACCGTCAAAACAGGCAGACAAAAAAATCCAAATTGTATCTGTAAAGTTTATAGAAACATGTCAAACGATGTTTATATTCAATCCTCAGGTTGTTTTTTAGCCTAAATGATCTATAATATTTCAACCGGACAATAACGGTGTCAATATAAAAGGTAAACAAGAAACTCTCTTGGTATTGCGCATGAAAAATCTCTGTGACACGTCAGCGTCCACTCATTCAGACTGGTCTTACTCCCTCATTTATAAGAATACAAGCCTTAAACTATTTCTAAAGACTGTTGACATCTAGTGGAATGCATAGGAACTGCAAATTGAGTCCTAAGTCAATGGATACTGTAATGGCATTGAATAGAAAACTACAAAACCCAACAACAACAAAAAAACTTCCTGAATGGATTTTCTCAGGTTTTCGCCTGCCAAATCAGTTCTGTTATACTCACAGACACTATTTTAACAGTTTTGATAATGTTAAAGTGTTTTCTATCCAAGTCTACCAGTTATATGCATATCAT
Source organism: Oncorhynchus tshawytscha (assembly GCF_018296145.1). Classification (NCBI taxonomy): domain Eukaryota; kingdom Metazoa; phylum Chordata; class Actinopteri; order Salmoniformes; family Salmonidae; genus Oncorhynchus; species Oncorhynchus tshawytscha. The sequence goes on along the minus strand of NC_056440.1, from coordinate 25,603,738 downwards.
ATCTTCTGGGCCCGAGTAGCAGGTCATTTAATTTGGGCATGCTTTTCATCCAAAATTCCGAATGCTGCCCCCTAAGGTTAAAGCCTTTCCTTAATCAGCTTTGAGAGAAGAGAGGGGGAATAAAGAGAGAGAAAGAGAGGGGAAGGAGTCTGTTATCTGCTCCCTTCAGAGGAGAGGACTGGTGCAGATGCAGGCTTTAGTTATCGTGTGTGTGTACAGTGATAATCTAGTCCCTGTGGTTGTCTATGGGATGACGAGGGGTTATGCAGAAGTCAAGTGTACACACCCTGCAGAAGATATGGAACAAGAGCTTTGCAGTATTTCAAATGTATGATCTCTGCCTTTCTTCCTCCCTCCCTCTCGCTCTTTCTCCACTCATCTCTCTTCAATCTCTTCCCTTCTCTCTGTCTCTCTCGTCTTTTCCTCTCCCTCTCTCTCTCTCTCTGTCTCTCTGTCTCTCTCATGTCTTTTCCTCTCTCCTCTCTCTCTCTCTCTCTCTCTCTTGTCTTTTCCTCTCTCTTTCTCTCTCTCTCCCTCTCTCTCTCTCTCTCTCTCTCTGTCTCTGTCTCTCTGTTGTCTTTTCCTCTCTCTCTCTCTCTCTCTCTCTCTCTCTGTTGTCTTTTCCTCTCTCTCTCTCTGTCTCTGTTGTCTTTTCCTCTCTCTCTCTCTGTCTTTTCCTCTCTCCTCCTCTCTCTCTGTCTCTCTCTCTCTTGTCTTTTCTTCTCTCCTCTCTCTGTCTCTCTCTTGTCTTTTCCTCTCTCCTCTCTCTCTCTGTCTCTCTCTCCCCTGTCTTTTCTTCTCTCCTCCCCTCTCTCTCTCTGTCTCACTCTTGTCTTTTCCCCTCTCTCTCTGTCTCTGTCTTTTCCTCTCTCCTCTTCTCTCTCTGTCTCTCTCTCTCTTGTCTTTTCCTCTCTCCTCCTCTCTCTGTTTCTCTGTTGTCTTTTCCTCTCTCCTCTCTCTCTCTGTCTCTCTCTCTCTCTCTTGTCTTTTCCTCTCTCCTCCCCTCTCTCTCTCTGTCTCGCTCTTGTCTCCTCCTCTCTCTCTCTGTCTCGCTGTTGTCTTTTCCTCTGTCTCTCCCTCTCTCTCTGTCTCTCGTCTTTTCCTCTCTCCTCCTCTCTCTCTGTCTCGCTCTTGCCTTTTCCTCTCTCTCCCCTCTCTCTCTGTCTCTCTCTTGTCTTTTCCTCTCTCTTTCTCTCTCCCTCATCCTGTCTCTGGCTCTTGTCTTTTCCCCTCTCCTCTTTCTCTCTGTCTCACTCTTGTCTTTTCCTCTCTCCTCTCTCTCTCTTGTCTTTTCCTCTCTCTTTCTCTCTGTCTCTGTCTCTCTGTTGTCTTTTCCTCTCTCCTCCTCTCTCTCTGTCTCTCTGTCTCTCGTCTTTTCCTCTCTCCTCCTCTTTCTCTCTGTCTCTCGTCTTTTCCTCTCTCCTTTCTCTCTCTTGTCTTTTCCTCTCTCTTTCTCTCTCTTTCTCTGTCTCGCTCTTGTCTTTTCCTCTCTCCTCTCTCTTTCTCTGTCTCTCTCTTGTCTTTTCCTTTCTCATCCTCTCTCTCTCTTGTCTTTTCCTCTCTCTCTCTCTCCCTCTGTCTCTGTCTCTATCTTGTCTTTCCTCTCTCCTCTCTCTCTGTCTCTCTCTTAGTCGTAGTGGACATTGGATTACCATTAACAACAACAATATTAATGAGAACAACAATACATTAAAGCAATGGTAGTAGACCAGTGTCAACATGACTGAGAAGACACATGACATGGTATGAAAGACAAAACAAAACAAGATGGGAAATATTATCGACATTACTTTGCACTTTTCACTGGCTGTCCCTCAGGTTGTGGCAGGAGGACACTGCACGTTTTGGCTTTTCACCCAATAAATATTTGATTTTTTTCTTCATCTTTTATAGTTTCAAATTCTTTGTATTGAATTATAATTTTGGGAAAGAAATATTCTCTTAGGTCTGAGTATTTGTCACAGTGTAATAGGAAATGCAGCTCTGTGTCTACCTCTCCCCTGGAGCAGAGTGAGCACAGCCTGTCCTCTCTGGGCAGCCAGGTTTGTCTGCCTCTATAGCCAGACTGTACTTACTGAGTCTATACCTAATCAATGTTTTCCTCAGTTTTCTATCAGTCACAGTGGTCAGATAGTCTGCCACCATGTACTGTCTGTTTAGAGCCAAATAGCATTGAAGTTTACTTTAATTTTTTGTGGTGTCTTTCCAATAGCTGATATATTTTTATTTTTGTTTTGTGATGATTTGGTTGGGCCAGATTTTCTGAATGCTGTCCTGAGGCTCTATGGGGTTGGTTTGAGTTGGTGAACTGAGCCTCAGAACCAGCTGGCTTTTTTTTGAGCCAGATTCTAATTGGAATTTCGATTTTGATGTTCCTTTTAATGGCATAGAATGCTCTTCTTGCTTTGTCTCTCAGCTCATTCACAGCCATGTGAAAGCTACCTGTGTTTCTGATATTTAGTCATAGATATGTGTAATTTTTGGTGTGTTCTAATAAAACTGTGTCCAAATATAATTTATATTTGTCATCCTTATTTCCAGACCTTTTTTGGAATATCATTATATTTGGGTTTTTCAGGTTAACGGTCAGAGCCCAGGTCTGACAGAACCTGTGAAGATGATTTAGGTGCTGCTGTAACCCCTCTTTAGTGGGAGACAGCAGCACCAGGTCACCTGCGTACAGCAGACACTTGATTTCAGTGTTGTGTAGGGTGATACCAGGTGCTGACGATTCTTCTAATGTTTTTGCCAATTCATTAATGTAGATGTTAAATAGTGTTGGACTTATTGGGCAGCCCTGTTTCACTCCCCGTCCCTGAGAGAAGAAGTCTGTTTGCTTGTTGCCAATTTTAACCGCACATTTGTTTTTAGTGCACATTGATTTAATAAAATCATATGTTTTCCCTCCAATACCACTTTCTATTAGTTTATAAAAAAATACCTTTGTGCCAAATTGAATCAAATGCTTTCTTGAAATCTGCAAAACACGAGTAGATTTTGTCTTTGTTTTGGTTTACTTGTTTATCAATTAGAGTGTGGAGGGTGTAAATGTGGTCTGTTGTATGATAATTTGGCTTCTGCTCAGGACATTGTGTTCGTCAAGGAAATGATGTAGTTTGCTATTTATAATACTGCAGAGAATTTTCCCCAAGTTGCTGTTAACGCAAATTCCTCTGTATTTATTTGGGTCAAATTTGTCTCCATTTTTACATTGGTGTGATCAATCCCTGGTTCCACATATCGGGGAAAATACCTGCAGTGAGGATAATGTTGAAGAGTTTGAGTACAGCCAATTTTAATTTGTGGTCTGTATATTTGATCATTTCATTTAAAATACCATCAGCACCACAGGCCTTTTTGGTTGAAGAGTGCATAGTTTTTCCAATAATTCTTCTTCTGTAATTGGGGTATCCACAGGATTCTGATAGTCTTTGACTGCTGATTCAAGGATTTGTAATTTTTCTTGTATATCTTTTTGTTCTGGGCTCTTTGTTATATTGCTGTAGAGGTTTGCAAAGTGAATTCTCCATATATCCCCATTTTGGATAGCCAATTCCTCATGATGAGGTTTGTTTAATGTATTCCAATTCTCCCAGAAGTGGTTTGATTCTATGGCTTCCTCAATTCCATCCATCTGATTTCTAATGTGCTGTTCCTTTTTTGTTCTGAGGGTGTGTTTGTATTGCTTCAGTGTTTCCCCATATTGAAGGCATATATTTTTGTTGTCTGGTTCTCTGTGTTTTTGATTAGATATATTTCTCAATGACTTTCTTAGATTTTTGCAATCATTATCAAACCATTTTTCATTATCTGTTATTTCTGGTTTGCTCTTATGCTTCTTTAAATTAGCCAAGGAGGCTAATTTGTCAAATATAAAGTTTATGTTCCAAACAGCCACATTTACACCTTCATTGCTGAAGGAGAATGTTAAGGCTAAAAAGTTGTCCTGGAGAGATTGTATTTTTTGGCTACTAATTGCTTTTTGGTAGATGTCTGTACTGTTTGCACTCCATCTATAGGCCTGTTTTGTATCATGTCATTTATTGGGCCGTGATGCTTCATGGTTGGGTTCTGCTCTTCTCAGATACACTGTGATTTTACTGGGGTCTGAGAGAGGTGTTAGTGGGCTGACTGTGAAGGCTCTGAGAGACTCTGGGTTGGTCTGAGAGAGGTGTTAGTGGGCTGACTGTGAAGGCTCTGAGAGACTCTGGGTTGGTCTGAGAGAGGTGTTAGTGGGCTGACTGTGAAGGCTCTGAGAGACTCTGGGTTGGTCTGAGAGAGGTGTTAGTGGGCTGACTGTGAAGGCTCTGAGAGACTCTGGGTTGGTCTGAGAGAGGTGTTAGTGGGCTGACTGTGAAGGCTCTGAGAGACTCTGGGTTGGTCTGAGAGAGGTGTTAGTGGGCTGACTGTGAAGGCTCTGAGAGACTCTGGGTTGGTCTGAGAGAGGTGTTAGTGGGCTGACTGTGAAGGCTCTGAGAGACTCTGGGTTTAGGTCGGGGAGGAAGTAGTCTACAGTGCTGCTGCCAAGGGATGAGCTGTAGGTGTACCTACCAAAAGAGTCCCCTCTCAGCCTGCCATTGACTATGTACAGACCCAGTGTTCCACAGAGCTGTAGGTGTACCTACCTAAAGAGTCCCCTCTCAGCCTACCGTTGACTATGTACAGACCCAGTGTTCCACAGAGCTTCATGAGCTGTACTCCGTTTTTGTTTTTCACTTTGTCATAGTTGTTTCTGTGGGGGTATGTGGGGAAGGAAAGGTTGTTGCTTCCTGGTAGGTGTTTATCCCCATGACTGTTAATAGTGTCTTGTTCTTCTGCTGTTCCAGCATTCAGGTCTCCACAGACCAGTACGTTGCCTTGGGCCTGAAAGTGACTAATTTCCCCCTCTAGAATGGAGAAACTCTCTTCATTGAAGTAGGGTGACTCTGAGGGGGGAATGTATGTGGCACAGAGGAAGATTTGTTTTTGTCTGTCAAGATAGCCTCCTTGTTGATTTTTAACCATATAATGAATTCTCCTGTTTTGATCAATTCAATTGAATTAATTAGTTCAGATTTATACCATATTAGCATTCCCCCTGAGTCTCTGCCCTGTTTGATTCCTTTTAATTTAGTGGATGGTATGATTATCTCCCTATAACCTAGTGGACAGCCAGTGGAACCATCACCTCTGCACCATTTTTCCTGTAGTACTACAATATCAACATCATCAATTTCTTTCAGGAATTCTGGGTTTCTGCTCTTTAGTCCAAAAGCAGAGCACTTCGATCCTTGTAAATTCCAACAGGCAACGTAAAAATATTTCATAACTTTTTTTTCTCCCTTTACCTTCAAAATGAGATAAACACTCACAATCCAACAAGAACTATTAAAATAAGATTTTTCAATTAAAGTAAACTCTTATTATGCAAATGTTATTTGTTTATAATTTAAGATAGAATTTGTGTCATGCGACTTGGGTGGGTATAGTGTGAGGATGGTGGAGTTCTTGTGCTCATCTTACCATGACCCTTCGTCCTATCACATGTGAGCATAGTAGACTCAGCATTTGTTTAATGTCACTCATTTGGTTGGTGGGGGCTGGGCCAGTTGCTCCTCTCACAACCTGTGCGTAGCTCTGCCTGCTGAGCTGTGGCTCCTCCAAGTGTGGGTCTGCGGTGGAGGGCAGGGGGGTGGGAGGCCTCATCTGGGTGGCTCTGAAGCTGGGCTGGGGTGGTCTGTGCTGCGCTGGCTGTGGTGGGCATTGAGGTTAGTGGTGCTGTGGTCGTGGCTGGGGGTTCCAGGGTGCTGGTCCGGGGTGTTGTCTCGGTGATCTTGGCGGGGTGGAGATTGCTTCACTGTCCCTGGCTGGAGGTCGGACTGCGGTTTAAAGCCAGTTGTACATTGGATCGCAGGGCACAGTCCTGGGATAGGCTGGCGTTTATTCTTTGGATTGTGGCAGGGTGGAAGTCCTTCCTCTATAGAAGGGTTGACACCACGATTCTTGAGTTGGGGAAGATTGCGGAGGCCTTCTCAATCACTCCCCGTAGTGAAGTCGTCACCCTCTCCTGCTGAGCACGCAGGTCATTGCTTCCGGTGTGTATGATTATGTGGCTTGGCGACCCAAGATGGGCCTTATCAAGCAGCTCCATGGCCCTCTGCGTTGTTGGGCACCACACCTTTCTCCTTTTGTGTCGAGGGAAAAGTTTATTCTCCTGAACAAACTTCCCATTTGAGTCCATCAACAGGACGATGTCAGCCAGTGTTTCTTCTGGACTGGAGGGGGCAGAGGGGGGGCTGGTGGGTGTTGGAGCTGGGGTGTGGCTGGTCTGTGCCGGTGCCGCTGTCAGTGGGAGGCTGTTCTGTGGGTTGGGGAGGAGGGGTGCAGCAGGCAGGGCTGGGGAAGCCTGGCTGGTTGAGCTGGTCTCCTCTGCTGTGTGAGGGCAGGGCTGGGGAAGCCTGGCTGGTTGATCTGGGCTCCTCTGCTGTGTGAGGGCAGGGCTGGGGAAGCCTGGCTGGTTGAGCTGGGCTCCTCTGCTGTGTGAGGGCAGGGCTGGGGAAGCCTGGCTGGTTGAGCTGGGCTCCTCTGCTGTGTGAGGGCAGGTCATAGAGTGGTGTTCTAGCTGGTCCTGCAGCCTGTCCTCTGTTCTCTTTCTCTCCTGCAGCTTGTCCTCTGTTCTCTTTCTCTCCTGCAGCTCCTCTCTTAGTGTGGTCAGATCGTTATTACTGTTCTGCCTGTCTTTTTGGAGCTCTCTCACCTCCTTTCTTAGATCATCCAGCTCTCTCTTGAGTCCATCTCTCTCTTGCTGAACTTCTTTCAGCTGTATTGCAAGGCTGCTGTCCTGCTCTGTCTTCACCTTGGTTAGGAGCTTCTCTAAGGTGTGGTTGTCTGGTTGCTGTTTTCTGTTTGCTCACGCTCTCTCTCAGCAGGACCACCTCCCCCTCCAGTTTGGTGAACTCATCCCTCATGGCAGCCATGGTGGTGAGGAGGGCCTGAGCCTGCTCTGCACTGAGGGGGTCGCTCTCCTCCTGGGGCGTGTCCTCCACTATGGTGGGAAGAGAGGTGCTGGATGTGCCTTTTTGGGTGGGGAGAGTAGAGGTGAGGGTGGTGCTGGTGGAGTTTGTCTTGTGAGAGGGCATGTCACTGGTGGTGTCCTTCTCTATCTCTGCTCTCTCCTTAATGGTCTGAAAGTCTGTTTCAAACAGCCTAATGTTACCTTGCACCATGACAGTCCCAGTCTTGTAGAGGTTGATTGTTATCATGGTGCTGTCAGGGTCATCTGTCTCTTTGACTTTCAGCTTCCACCCATTTCAGATTCCCTCTTTCTTTATGGATGGGTAGTGAGAGCAGACTGCTGAGCTCCATGCATTTGGCTGGTCAGTGAGGAAGATGAGATTACTCAAGTCATTGTTTTTGTAGAGGTCTGCAAAAAGTGTTTCTGACCTCCCCTTTAGTAGTTTCTGTTTAAAAGCTTTCCTCGTTGTGTCATTTTTGGCCTCTTTATGGTAGAGAATGGATTCTGCGCTGAGGGGGAGTGGGGACATGGTGCCTGTGGGCTCTGCTACTACTGCTACTGCTACTGCTGCGCTGTTCTGCTGCCCCGTTGCCATGGCAACCAATTTGTTCGTCTGTTGCTAGCTAGCGCTAATTTAGTTCAAAAACCAGCAAAAAGAGTGACAAATCCTCACACACAAAAAAACAGAAGATATGTTTAAAGTTAGTCCGTGCTCCATTTTGGTTTACTCACTCAGTTTGGTCGTTTGATGTAGTTGTATTAACTCCCCTTGCTAGGTTTGTTCTAGCTCGTTTCTTCTGGCTAGCTTGTTAGTCTGCTGGCTAGGTCTTTGTTGTGTTGCTAGAGACAAAAGTTCCTAACTTGAAACGCAAAGTTACTATTCTATTACTATTCTATTCTGAATGAATAGAGTTGTTGTTCATCACTTCTTGTCTGGAATTCTTTTTCGATTAGAGTGTTTATCTCATTCTAAAAACAAAGAAATATGAAATATATCAGGAGCTCATGTTGAGCATGACTCTCATGTTGAGCATCTCTCATCTCCTCCTCTCTCTCTTGTCTTTTCCTCTCTCCTCCTCTCTCTCTGTCTCTCTCTTGTCTTTTCCTCTCTCCTCCTCTCTCTCTTGTCTTTTCCTCTCTCCTCTTTCTCTATCTCTCTCTTGTATTTTCCTCTTTTCTCTCTCTGTTTCTATCTTGTCTTTTTCTCTCTCCTCCTCTCTCTCTGCCTCTCTCTTCTTTTCCTCTCTCCTCCTCTGTCTCTCTCTTGTATTTTCCTCTCCCCTCCTCTCTCTGTCTCTCCTCAGTGTGGAGGTATGTTGGAGCCGGAGGAGGGTTCATCTTCCTGCTGATCCAGCTCATGCTGCTGGTGGAATTTGCTCACAGATGGAACACTAACTGGTGAGAACAACAACAACATCAATACTTATAATAAAGCTCTCTTTGTCCTGCTGCTTTATTTTATGTCTTCAGCCAAAACAGTCACACATAAATACAGAATTATGTCATTACATAGGATAGACACACATCCTCCAAGCCTAAAGTACTTCAGTATTTCTGTTATATGGAAGGGAATAATGTGTAGGGTTGTTGAGAAGGGAGAGAGGAAGGTGGCACATAAGGAGGGAGAAACGGAGGACAGCGGGACGAAAAGAGGATGGATCCCTGTGCTGTGTTGAAGGAAGGAGGACTAGAAAGAGGGAGGAATTAACCTTATGTAGGATTGCTTATTTTGGAGATGGAAGAGTATGAAGGAGGGAGAGAGAGAGAGGAGGGGAGGATGCCAGGATGGACTCCTGTGTAATGTTATTTACACAGGTGAGAGAGCGGGCGAGAAACAGAGGGAGAGAGAGAAAAACAGGGAGAGAGAGAAACAGAGGGAGAGAGAGAGACATACACAGGGGGAGATAGAGAAACAGGAAGAGAAAGAAACCCAGGAAAGAGAGAGAAACAAAGGGAGAGAGAGAGAAACAGAGGGAGATGGAGAGAGAGGAACCAAGGGAGAGAGAGAGAAACTGAGGGAGAGAGAGAGAGAAACAGAGAGAGATGGAGAGAGAGGAACCAAAGGAGAGAGAGAAACCGAGGGAGAGAGAGAGAAACAGAGGGAGAGAGAGAGAAACAGAGGGAGAGAGAGAGAAACAGAGGGAGAGACAGAGAAACAGAGGGAGAGACAGAGAAACAGAGGGAGAGTGAGAAACAGGGAGAGAGAGAGAGAGAAACAGAGAGAGATGGAGAGAGAGGAACCAAAGGAGAGAGAGAAACCGAGGGAGAGAGAGAGAAACAGAGGGAGAGAGAGAGAAACAGAGGGAGAGAGAGAGAAACAGAGGGAGAGACAGAGAAACAGAGGGAGAGACAGAGAAACAGAGGGAGAGACAGAGAAACAGAGGGAGAGTGAGAAACAGGGAGAGAGAGAGAGAGAAACAGAGAGAGATGGAGAGAGGAACCAAAGGAGAGAGAGAAACAGAGGGAGAGAGAGAGAAACAGAGGGAGAGTGAGAAACAGGGAGAGAGAGAGAGAGAAACAGAGAGAGATGGAGAGAGAGGAACCAAAGGAGAGAGAGAAACCGAGGGAGAGAGAGAGAAACAGAGGGAGAGAGAGAGAAACAGAGGGAGAGACAGAGAAACAGAGGGAGAGACAGAGAAACAGAGGGAGAGACAGAGAAACAGAGGGAGAGACAGAGAAACAGAGGGAGAGACAGAAACAGAGGGAGAGAGTGAGAGAGAAACAGGGAGAGAGAGAGAGAGAGAGAAACAGAGGGAGATAGAGAGAGAGAAACAGGGAGAGAGAGAGAGAGAGAAACAGAGGGAGATAGAGAGAGAGAGAAACAGAGGGAGAGAGTGAGAGAGAAACAGGGAGAGAGAGAGAGAGAGAAACAGAGGGAGATAGAGAGAGAGAGAAACAGAGGGAGATAGAGAGAGAGAAACAGAGGGAGAGAGAGAGAGAAACAGAGGGAGATAGAGAGAGAGAAACAGAGGGAGAGAGAGAGAAACAGAGGGAGAGAGCTATTGTGTCTTGTTGTATACAGTACAAAGGAGGGTTTGGTCAGTGTCTTAAGTTGCAGACAGGATGCACATGACAACGGAGTGTATACCCACAGTTTCCTCTCCCCCTCTGAGACACACACACACACTCACAATAGAAAAATGTTTGTCGATTTTCACTGACTGGGAATATAAGGCAAGAGGTCACAGCAATTACCCTGCAGCTGTGTGACTGGGTGTGTGTGTGTTTGTGTCTGTGTATCTTAGTGCTGAGCGATTAGTGCTTTTTGAGGGCGGTTCGGTTTTAGTTAAATTATTTAAAAATAGTCACGTTTTCGATTTCAGTTTCGATTCTTTGGGTTGAATGCTGTAACAACACAGAATAAAACTATTAATAAAATCCCATGATGGTCGTGACCGCTCATTACTGCTTATCGCTTATTAACCATCACTTATTCACTTTACATATTACATTTGTTTTATTTAAAGACTATTATTTTATTCCAAGTCATCATCTCATCTCTATAGGGCTGCTGCATATGCTGTCTGACAAAATCCCTATTTTATAGATCTTCAAAGGAAATGAGGCAGTCCTCTATGACTGCTGAATACCAACTATCAATCACTTAGATCATGTCTTTTCAAGTGGAGATGCACTACATTACCAAAACCATGTGGACCCCAGCTCGTTGAACATCTCATTCCAATATCATGGGCATTAATATGGAGTTGGTCCCCCCTTTGCTGCTATAACAGCCTCCACTCTTCTGGGAAGGCTTCCCACTTAAATGTTGGAACATTGCTGCGGGGACTTGCTTCCATTCAGCCACAAGAGCATTAGTGAGGTCGGGCACTGATGTTGGGCGATTAGGTCTGGCTCGCAGTTGGCGTTCCAATTCATCCCAAAGGTGTTCGATGGGGTTGAGGTCAGGTCTCTGTGCAGGCCAGTCAAGTTCTTCCACACTGATCTTGACAGGCCATTTCTGTATGGACCTCGCTTTGTGCACAGGGTATAGGGCCTTCCCTAAACCATTGCCACAAAGTTGGAAGCATTGGGGCAGGTAGTGTTCTCGGGGCAGGTAGTGGCATCCGCCAAAACCAGATTTGTCTGTCGGACTGCCTGATAGCGAAGTGTGATTCATCACTCCAGAGTCCAATGGCGGCAAGCTTTACACCACTCCAGCCGACGCTTGGAATTGCACATGGTGATCTTAGTCTTGTGTGTGGCTGCTTGGCTATGGAAGCCGATTTCATGAAGCTTCCAATGAACAGTTATTGTGCTGACGTTGCTTCCAGAGGCAGTTTGGAACTCGGTAGTGGGTGTTGCATCCAAGGACAGACAAATTTTATGCGCTTCCGTTCTGTGAGCTTGTGTGGCCTACCACTTCGAGGCTAAGCCGTTGTTGTTCATAGACATTTCAATAACAATAACAGCACTTACAGTTGACCGGGGCAGCTCTAGCAGGGTAGGCATTTTATGAACTGACTTGTTACAAAGGTGGCATCCTATGAAGGTGCCACAATGAAAGTCATTGAGCTCTTCAGTAAGGCCATTCTACTGCCAATGTTTGTCTATGGAGATTGCATGGCTGTGTGCTCGATTTTATACACCTGTCAGCAATGGGAGTGGCAGAAATGGCTGAATCCACAAATTTTAAGGGGTGTCCACATACTTTTGTATATATATTGTACCTCACAAAGCAACGGCTGCTCTCTATATCCCCTCACGATTGAGTCTTCTTCTGCCTCTTCCGTAGCAGGCATAAAAGAAACACAGACCGGAAAAGTACATGTGCAATGGATTATGGTCATTGTAGTTAATTGCCACGTTTTATGAGCTAAACTTTGTCGAATATTTGCCTGTTGAAAACTACAACTCTACATTGCACAGTTCAGGCTGGCTCTGATTTATCTCTAAAGAAACTGAATGTGCACATTGAGCTCACAGAAAAAAACTGAAGCAAATGGAATTCAAGTAATTGAACCGACGGCGGTCAATTAGTTGTTTAAAAAAATAAAATAACCGAAATGTCGGTTAATCTATCAGTACTAGTGCATCTGTGTGTATTTGTGTGTTTGTGTCTGTGTGTCGATGGGGTTGGGGAGCTCTGAGTAAAAGTAATCTGGATGTGGAAGTTTTGCCAACAACCCTAAACCTGTCTTGTTTAGGGTTGTTGGCAAGCCTCAGGAATAAAATATAACTATATCCCCTCTCTCTTCCTCCCATCCTTCCCTCCATCTCTCTCTTCTTCCTATCCTTCCTTCCCTCCATCTTTCTCTTCTTCCTATCCTTCCTTCCTTCCCTCCATCTCTCTCTTCCTCCTATCCTTCCCTCCATCACTCTCTTCCTCCCATCCTTCCATCCATCTCTCTCTTCCTCCTATCATTCCCTCCATCTCTCTCTTCCTCCTATCCATTTCTCTCTTCCTCCTATCCCTTTCTCTCTTCCTCCTATCCTTCCCTCCTCTCTCTTCCTCCCATCCATCTCTCTTCCTCCCATCCTTCCCCCCTCAATAGGAGTTCAGGTGTGAACGACAACCGTCTGTGGTATGGAGCACTGGCCATGGTCACCTTGGTGCTGTTCAGTATGGCAGTAGGAGCTGTGGTGTTCATGGCTCTGTTCTACACACACTCTCAGGCTTGTCTGCTCAACAAGGTGTTCCTGGGGGTCAACAGCAGCCTCTGTCTCATAGTCACCCTGCTGGCTATATCGCCCTTCATACAGAGACGTTAGTATTGGCTATACAAACACTGGAACACACACTGGAACGCACACACACACACACACACACACACACTTTAACAGTCCTTCTGTTCTCCCTCCAGTCCAGCCTAAGTCAGGCCTGCTCCAGCCAGGAGTGATCAGTGTGTACGTCATGTACCTCACCTTCTCAGCCTTCTCCAGCAAGCCCAAAGAGAGTAAGTAGACTGGAGGCTCAGCCATTGAGCTCCAGTGTTTCATTGCCTATCTGATTGACCTATTAACAGGTTTTATGTGTTTGCATTTTGTTAAATTTCACGTAAAATTCAAATGACACTTGCACATCTTTCTTGCAGGTACATAGTAACAATTGAATAACATGAAAGTAAAGAGAAACCCTTTAAAGTATCACTTTTCTTTATTAAACTTACGAATCGGCCTCAAGGCCTTCGTCAGAGCTTTTTGTTCAATTGTACTTAAAATGCCTCCATTTAAACTGTGTTCTGGTCTAATGTGCCCTTGCAGCTCTCCAGTACTAACAAACTTAAATATTATCCTCCTCTTTTTCCTGTTTTCTCTCATTCTTCCCCCTCTCCTTTTCTCTCTCTCTCTGTTTCTGTTTAGTGTTGGAGGTTAATGGGGTGAATACGACAGTTTGTGTGTTTCCCTTCAACTCTGGATCAGAGAGCGACAAGAGGATTGTATCAATAGTGGGAACTGTCATCATGTTCGGCTGTGTGCTCTACTCCTGGTAAGACACACACAGTTATGTTATGGCCTGGTACTGACCCTGATACTGAGCCTGGTACTGACCCTGAGCTGTCACCTATCCTGTGTTTTTAGATCAGTGCAGAGAGGATAGGGGCTGTGCTCTTTAGACTATTAGAATGCTTCCAGGTTAGAGATCTGTAGCTGCAGTGAGGTCATGTCTTATTGGCTTGAGCAGATGTGAAAGTGTTTTTGATTGGCTGGTGCTGTTCAGAGGGTGTGTGTGATTGGCTGGATCTGTAGTGCGTGTCCACATGTGTTTCACATTAAGCTCAGACATATCTCCTGTGGTCGTCTCTGTAAAAGACTTGAGCTATTCTCAACCACAAATTACTGGGAAAATGTCTTCTGTCATTCCTGTGTGTGTGTTTCAAGTTTTATTAGTCATATGTAGTGGTAAACACAGTTCTACGGAATGCTTACTGGTGTGTGTGTTTGTGTGTGTAGTTTGACGTCCACCACCAGACGAAGCTCTGCAGCACTGCGTGTGTGTAGGAACAGCATGCCTGAGACTGAGGTAAGAAGACCTAATCTCTCTCTCTCACACACACACACAAGCTTAGTGTGTTTAGTGAAATGGAGATGTTATAGTTGATTGGTTGGTACATTCCTGTTGTACTAACTCCCCTCTCTTCTTCAGAGAGCTCGCTGCTGTTTCTGCTTTGGAGATGACACAGGTAAATACCCACATATTCTCTCTCCCTCCCACTGTTTTCTTTCTATCATCTCCCTACTGCAACACCAGCAGAAAGAGGCAGTGTTCTTGTATGTTCTCTCATACACATATTAACAGTAAAGATGCAGGAACAGCATTGGTCAGTAACCAGAGATGATGTCAGTGTTACCAGGAGGGGACAATGGTGGTGTGGAGCTAGACCAATCAGATGGTAGCAGTAGACCTGAGAGAAGGCTGCATCTGCCTTCTGGTGGGAGATAGCAGCACTGCAGCCAGGGAAAGAACAGCACGTCATTTCATTTAGGAATTTATTACACAGAGAAAACATATTTTAAATAAGCAGATGTACAGTTTAGAACATTACAATTAATTAAGAAAACAGGAGCCCTTCTCAGGAAACCTACTGATTTTCAGGGAGTTTCCTGTCCGGAAAAGGGGAGGGAGAGACATATAGTATAGACCAGGAAAATGGAAAGAAATCAGGAATATTAAATGGTGAAAGTGTTATTGGGTAGAAAATGTTCTGTCCATCATACATGTATATGTTGCTGCGATGATGTAAGGTTGTAATAATGTTGCTGTGATGTTGTGGTTGTGTTGTCCAGATGACTATGATGAGGAGAAGACTGGAGGAGGCCAAAATGTTCTGTATGATGAGAGAGGGGGAACCATCTACAGCTACACCTACTTCCACTTTGTCTTCTGCCTGGGTTCAATGTATGCCATGATGACAGTCACCAACTGGTTCCAGTAAGTAGAAGAGTTACTGGGGAAACTTTACACTAGGTTCCAGTAATTAGGAGAGTTACTGGGGAAACTTTACACTAGATTCCAGTAAGTAGGAGAGTTACTGGGGAAACTTTACACTAGGTTCCAGTAAGTAGAAGAGTTACTGGGGAAACTTTACACTAGGTTCCAGTAAGTAGAAGAGTTACTGGGGAAACTTTACACTAGGTTCCAGTAAGTAGGAGAGTTACTGGGGAAACTTTACACTAGGTTCCAGTAAGTAGAAGAGTTACTGGGGAAACTTTACACTAGGTTCCAGTTAGGAGAGTTACTGGGGAAACTTTACACTAGGTTCCAGTAAGTAGGAGAGTTACTGGGGAAACTTTACACTAGGTTCCAGTAAGTAGAATAATTACTGGGGAAACTTTACACTAGTTTCCAGTAAGTAGGAGGTTTACTGGGGGAACTTTACACTAGGTTCCAGTAAGTAGGAGAGTTACTGGGGAAACTTTAACTAGGTTCCAGTTATTCGGAGAGTTGCTGAGGAAACACTTTACACTAGGTTCCAGTAAGTAGGAGAGTTGCTGAGGAAACACTTTACACTAGGTTCCAGTAAGTAGGAGAGTTGCTGAGGAAACACTTTACACTAGGTTCCAGTAAGTAGACGAGTTACTGGGGGAACTTTACACTAGGTTCCAGTAAGTAGAAGAGTTACTGGGGAAACTTTACACTAGGTTCCAGTAAGTAGAAGAGTTACTGGGGAAACTTTACACTAGGTTCCAGTTAGGAGAGTTACTGGGGAAACTTTACACTAGGTTCCAGTAAGTAGGAGAGTAACTGGGGAAACTTTATACTAGGTTCCAGTAAGTAGAAGAGTTACTGGGGAAACTTTACACTAGGTTCCAGTAAGTAGGAGAGTTGCTGTGATAAATGTAACTTGTAGTAGAATTACTGGGGAAACTTTAACTAGGTTCCAGTAAGTAGGAGAGTTACTGGGGAAACTTTAACTAGGTTCCAGTTATTCGGAGAGTTGCTGAGGAAACACTTTACACTAGGTTCCAGTAAGTAGGAGGGTTGCTGAGGAAACACTTTACACTAGGTTCCAGTAAGTAGGAGAGTTGCTGAGGAAACACTTTACACTAGGTTCCAGTTATTCGGAGAGTTGCTGAGGAAACACTTTACACTAGGTTCCAGTAAGTAGAAGAGTTGCTGAGGAAACACTTTACACTAGGTTCCAGTAAGTAGGAGAGTTTCTGAGGAAACACTTTACACTAGGTTCCAGAAAGTAGGAGAGTTGGTGAGGAAACACTTTACACTAGGTTCCAGTAAGTAGAAGAGTTACTGGGGAAACTTTAACTAGGTTCCAGTTATTCGGAGAGTTGCTGAGGAAACACTTTACACTAGGTTCCAGTAAGTAGAAGAGTTACTGGGGAAACTTTAACTAGGTTCCAGTTATTCGGAGAGTTGCTGAGGAAACACTTTACCCTAGGTTCCAGCAAGTGGAAGAGTTACTAGGGAAACTGTAACTAGCTTGTGTGATATGTTTGTTTTCCTGTAGCTATGACAACCATAAGATAGATAAGCTGCTGGATGGCAGCTGGTCGGTGTTCTGGATCAAGATGGCGTCGTGCTGGGTGTGTCTCATCCTCTACATCTGGACCCTGGTCGCACCCATGGTCTGCCCCAAACGCTTCGAGGCCTAACACACACACACACACACACACACACACTGAAACACAACCCAACACTACCTTCAGCTTTCTACATGGGGTTTTTGTGTTGTTTTTGATTTCCTTTTCCCCCCTACTTTACATGGTTAAGCTATTGTTTCCTTGAAGGCAGTTGCTGTCTTTTAATTTTTTTACTACCTTTGATACATGGAGTACTCTGTTACATGCAGGGACTCTTCAGGGTGCCTAAAACAATGCGCTGGACCAAAATACATACAGTAATTTATGTGGGACCACATGATCATAGTGGTGCCCTGATTCTGTTATGGGATGCCCAGCACCCTTGAGCACCAATGTCAATTAAACCCTTTTCCATGTTTGCTTACATTTGTGATTTTTATGTGTGCGAAGCATCTGTTTTCCCATGATGGACCCAGACCTCCATATTGTTCTGTTATTCCCATAAAGAGAAGTTCCATTTCTCAGGCTCACATATAAGCTGGAAGTGTCTTGCTTGCTATTGCGCCCTTTTGTAGAAGACGTTTTCTATGCAACGAATCCAAATGTTTTGATTTGCCTGTCTTCACATGGTCATGTGAATCATTTTAAATTATGAGTAGATATGATGGATTGTGTCCACACTCCTTTTGAGACATTTGTACACAACACTTTTTTGTAGTGTTGTTTTCCAAATAGGCCTGTGTGACTAGCAGAGTGCTGCCTGGCTGGTAAAGGACTGCCCTGGGACCAGACTCACTAATGGAGGGAGGGAGGCGATCATGGAGGGAAGATCAACAGTTTGATTTCAAACATTTGCCAAAGGTAGATCTCAGAAACAAAGAATTGACACGCTAAAGTTCTTCACTACCACAAACCTCTGATCCTTGGTTAGCTCTCTGTTGAAGGGTCACTTTCAGAGACTTTTTCAGGACTGTGAAAACAGAAGGGGATAGGGTTCAAAACGGACCGGGACCTTAGCGTGTAGTGTAGGTTACTTAACACTGGTTGTTACTGACTGAACAAACCCAGATCAAGACTTGACAGGGAGCAAAAAAAACTTTCTCCAGAAATCCCAATGATTCTGTTGTCATACTTACAACCCTACAGTATATAACCCTTTTGATACTATTATATGTACACTCGTTTAATATAATATTTGAAAAACTGGAACATTTTTCTATTTAACATGAAGTCTTTCTCCTTCGATTTCAGATTGCTGAATAGAATAATCACATAACCCTATGAGCCAGCAGTTTGATTCATTCATATTTATGCCATAAAGTACACACTGTGACTTTAGTTTCTTCCTCAGCCATTGTCCTGAAGGGGTTAAACCCATCTGAAAGGGTCGGCTGTGAACAATAGGGTTGGGATCTATCCATTCAGTAATGTCATGGATCTGAAAGGGTCGGCTGTGAACAATAGGGTTGGGATCCATCCATTCAGTAATGTCATGGATCTGAAAGGGTCGGCTGTGAACAATAGGGTTGAGATCCATCCATTCAGTAATGTCATGGATCTGAAAGGGTCGGCTGTGAACAATAGGGTTGGGATCCATCCATTCAGTAATGTCATGGATCTGAAAGGGTCGGCTGTGAACAATAGGGTTGGGATCCATCCATTCAGTAATGTCATGGATCTGAAAGGGTCAGCTGTGAACAATAGGGTTGGGATCCATCCATTCAGTAATGTCATGGATCTGAAAGGGTCGGCTGTGGACAATAGGGTTGGGATCCATCCATTCAGTAATGTCATGGATCTGAAAGGGTCAGCTGTGAACAATAGGGTTGGGATCCATCCATTCAGTAATGTCATGGAGTGAATCGGAATTTCAATTCAACAATTAAAAGTTGCCATAGATTGTATAAAAATAGATTTACGAAATATAATTTCACTTGAATTAACTGTATGATGCTGAATTGACACCTGGTGAATTGGAACGCCTGGTGTAAAACTGGTTTACTAATCAGTTCCTGTACATGTTTGATATTAGCAGATTGTGTCCATATGTCATTTCAGACAAGTTGTTTGTCCACAGAGCCAGATAGACGTGACATGGTGTTCTACAGCTCAGCACCATCAGGTCAAGGTCATGTTAAACCGTTAGGCTCAAAATAGTCTGATTAGGCTGTATGCTGATGTCCCTTCCTGTTCTCCATTGTTAAGATGACCACTAGGTGTGTACACAGGAGTGTGAATGGAATGGGAGTGTGTTTGTTTCATTTATTTTAACAGGAGCACTTGCATGAGTTTGTCTGTGCAGAACATTGTGTGTATGTGTGTGCGTGCATGCGTCTCCAAAAGCACTGCTCACACTAAGGGCTCTATTCAATCCGTATGGCAGACGTTCAGCATTACAGTGTGATTGACATTTAAAGGCAATGTTCCCGCGTTAGCAAAGACTGCATTCACAGTAAACGCTGTATATGTCTTGTCGGCTCCATCGGAAATTACCTTTACATTTCTATCGCCCAATCTGCAACTCTTCAGCGATACAGACTCAATAGAGCCCGAATTCTCTGTACACAGTTAGTTTGTCATCAAACAAAAAATAAAACATGAACAGCCTGTGTGTGTCTGTGTTTGTATAAAGCTAATCACTTTTAGCCTCAGCTTGAAATAGTGCCTTGGGGAAGAAATCACACTGCAATCTATTCCATTTAGTTACACACCAAACATATTTTATGTTATATATATTTATTTATTTTTCTTTGGTATTTTACCAAAGGCTCAGCATGTTTATTAATAGATTAACTAAAAGACAAGGGGAACAGATAACACACATACAGGTTTACAACACTACAATCATCAATCTTCTAGTTGAACCTATTCTAATAGTACAGTGTCATGACGTTGGCCTGGGGGTAGGTTTATGACAGTCATAAATACCTCTCCCCCCCCCCTTTCCTCTCTACCCTACTGATGTTACAGTTGCAAAACCCTTGGTTAACAGAGATTCTGGGAACATCAGAAGGTGGGGGAAATTAACTATATTCTGATAATCCAACCAATTGAACATATGCGGTGGTACATAATGAATATGATGTCAGTTCGGTTGTCATCTGAGAAATTCTCATCAATGATAAGATGACAAACTCTACAGTGGAAAGTCTACACATCAGAGTTATCGGATTCACATGGAATTGTTGTTCAATTTAAATGTTTGAATATGACATTATTCGTGATGTGATGAAATGTGATTTTAGCTTCTAAAACTTAAGATTTGGGTTTTCATTAGACAGGGCTCTGCTCAATCAGTGGCCCGCCCCTGTGGAGGGACATGGGCTATAAAACGTTTCAAACACACCCTCCTCTCCCTTCCTATATAAGCCCTTGACAATATAACCTCCTGTTCCAAAGATGTGAGGACGACGGTCCTATGTCAGAATGGTTCAGATAACTACAGAAAGAAGCCAAAATCAGCGTGAACTTTGAACTCTCACTACAGAAGTGATACCTCCTAGCCGTTGAGTTAGCAACAGCAGATGCAACGAGGGTTAGGAAGGAACAGACAGAGTATCCCGTCTATCACCCAACGATGTTACTACAACGTATCCAATTGACAACCAGAGACATTCTTCAAAGGATTTGGTTTGGCAACACGGCCTTCCGTCTACCAACCAACCTACCGAAGCGCAGCTCAGAGTAAATATTTCTTGCATTTTCCTTTTCCGAATGGGCGGTAATTTAGAATGCATCAGATACTGTATTTACGATTGCACAGCTTCTCCCTGTGTCCCTCAGTCTTCCCGCTCTTTCACTCAAACCCAGCCCTTTTCCTTTGTGTAACAAGCTGTCATATCTGTTCCGCCCACTAGGGACGTTTTCCTTTATGACGTAATTTGTAATCAAGTTATGATTTAATTATGTGTATGTGTAATTCTGTGTGATTAGTTAGGTATTTAGTAAATAAATAATTAAACCAATTTTGTATTGCTGATTCAAATTGTTAGCCAGGGTTCGTGCAGATAGCCAAGAATTTACAACTTTCAGATGAGACTGAATTAAGATGATGATTGATATTGACTGCTATTGATGTAAAATATTACTAGGTCTTTAAGAGTTTTCAGAAGATAACAGCTCTATAAATATTATTTTGTGGTGCCCAACTCTAGTTAATTACATGATTAGCTCAATCAGGTGATATTAATTACAGAGAAATTATTTTATAGAATAGCATGTCATATCACTTAATCCTGCATAGCCAAAGACACGACACTATCCTGTGACGGTAGTACTGGACTATCCTCTGAACAGTCTAATCACTTTATGCTGGTCCAAGTCCCCTGCACACGCGTCACCCATGTTGTCATCTGGCACAGTCACACAGATTAGCCAGTGGGTTCTTGGTATGGCACACCCACAGAGTGAGGAACTACTTGAGAGCACACCCACAGTAGGGAATGAAACTAGTGGAGTGACTGACTGTTCTCATATGTCTGGTCAGAGTTGACCTCTAGTCTGCAGTTGTCTGCCTCGTCCAGGATACCGTTGTCATCATTGTCACACTCGTCTCCATGTCCATCCTTCTGTGTCCAGCTGGGAGGAGTTGATGACTGTAGGACAGTTGTCCTTAGTGTTCTGGTGACGAGAAGAGGTGAGAGCAAAGTCAACGCAGTAACTCTTCTATAGGTGTGGACGTGTTTATAGAAGGCTCTACCTGTCTATTTGTGTCACACGTGTCTCCTACAAGATCATCATCAACATCTGACTGTGGGAGAAGAGGGATATTATTCAATATCCTCATGAGGCATGCTACCCTGCTGCTGGCTACATTAGCATTTCAGTCTGAGTTTGGGGTTAGGGTGGTGCTATGGTTATGGTTGAAGTTGTTGGTTCTGTAGTGGTTTATCCAGAATGTTCTTCACACCTGACCACAAAAACACAGGTAAAATTGTTTCTTCGGGCCCCAGATGGTAGGGTTTGTTTAAGGCAGAGGTGAATAGTTTCCACTGGCTCTCAGCTGCGGGCGGGATTATAATGGAATAGAAACTTAGCGATGAAACTTATGTTGGCCTGGTATGGTTCCCAATCAGACAGCTGTTTATCATTGTCTCTGATTGGGGATCATATTTAGGTAGCCATTTTCCCCATTGTGATTTGTGGGATCTTGTCTACAGTTAGTTGCTTGTGTGCACACCAGTAGCGTCACATTTTGTTAGTACTTGTTTGGGTTAATTAAAATATGTGGAACTCTACGCATGCCGCACCTTGGTCCAATCATTATGATGATCGTGACAATATGACTCTGTTGAAGGCAATGATAAAGTCTGGAAGGGCTAGAGACAGGAGACATGCAGTTTTAAACCAGACAGCTAGACCTCAGACTGGTTTGGGAAAATAGATCTTAACGTCATGGATAAATAAATCTTAGTGAGAACAAGTACTTCTACAGTCACTTAAAATAAATCACTAATCAAATCAAATTTATTTATATAGCCCTTTGTACATCAGCTGATATCTCAAAGTGCTGTACAGAAACCCAGCCTAAAATCCCAAACAGCAAGCAATGCAGGTGTAGAAGCACGGTGGCTAGGAAAAACTCCCTAGAAAGGCCAAAACCTAGGAAGAAACCTAGAGAGGAACCAGGCATGTGGGGTGGCCAGTCCTCTTCTGGCTGTGCCGGGTGGAGATTATAACAGAACATGGCCAAGATGTTCAAATGTTCATAAATGACCAGCATGGTCGTATAATAATAAGGCAGAACAGTTGAAACTGGAGCAGCAGCACGGTCAGATGGACTGGGGACAGCAAGGAGTCATCATGTCAGGTAGTCCTGGGGCATGGTCCTAGGGCTCAGGTCCTCCAAGAGAGAGAAAGAAAGAGAGAATTAGAGAGAGCATATGTGGGGTGGCCAGTCCTCTTCTGGCTGTGCCGGGTGGAGATTTTAACAGAACATGGCCAAGATGTTCAAATGTTCATAAATGACCAGCATGGTCGAATAATAATAAGGCAGAACAGTTGAAACTGGACTAGGGCACACTGGTTGAATCAACATGGTTTCCACGTCATTTCAACAAAATTACGTTGAAAAGAAATGTGAAATAGACGTTGAATTGATGTCTTTTTGTGCTTAATTCTAAACACCATAGCATCTTAATAAGTGACCACAGTCCAACTATGTTGTCCCTCAATCTTTCTTCACCAAAACAGAATTACAGTTGGTGTTTTAACCCCTCCTTACTCACAGACCAAACATTCATTGACCGCATGACAGCCAAGTTGAATGAGTTCCTCAAGACTAATGACACAGGAGTGGTATCTGATTCTACACTATGAGAAACTTTTAAAGTGGTTATGAGAGGTCATATTATTTCAGTCTGCCGTAACAAAAAAGGGAATCGCAGGCAGTTGGAGACATACAGAACTTCACTCTCTCAGGTTGACTACAACAATATTTTAAAATTAAAATATGAATACAATTCTATTCTTGGTTCACAGTTCAGCAACCTCCTGCTAATAAAGCTGAGACAAAAACAATTTGAACTAGAGGACAACCCAGAAAAGTTGCTGGCCAGACAACTAAAGAGTGCACAGGTAAATAGAGTAATCCATAAAATCCAGTCTAAAGCGGGCACTTTGCTGACAGACCCTAAAATAGAAACAACTGCTTCAAACAATTTTACTCAGTTATATTCTTCCAGATCCGATGCTTCTGGTTCTGATGTATCAGCCTTCTTTGATTCCATCAGCCTGCCAAAACTTGATGATAGTGCCAAAAAAAGAATTGAACTCAACAGCGGAAATAATCGAGGCAATAAAAGCTTTCCCACCTGGAAAGGCTGCAGACCCGGATGGTTTGGGTTGTGAATTTTATAAAACCTCAAGTGAAGTTCTCGCTCCCCTCTTACTCAGGGTGATCACTGATTCAACAGAAAATAATATTTTGCCGAAATCATTGTATGAAGCCAATATTTGCGTTCTTTTAAAAAAGACAGGGAGGCATCATATCCTGCAAATTATAGACCAATAGCATTGATTAATTTTGATAAAATGATCACCAACATGCTTGCTAAAAGGTTGAACAAACATGCAACAACCATTATTCACCCGGATCAGACAGGATTTATCCCCGGCAGGTTCTCTTTTTCTAATGTACGCAGGCTGCTGAACATTCTTTATGCAAATCAGGGGAGGGGCTCCAAGGCGGCTATCAGGGGAGGGGCTCCAAGGCGGCTGTTATATCGCTAGATGCTCAGAAAGCTTTTGACCAAATAGAATGGTCAAATATGTTTGAAGCACTCACTAGATTTGACGACTCATTTATCACCTGGGTCAAAATGCGCTACGCCTGCCGAACATCCTCTATTCTGACCAACAGCGACAAATCCAGTCCCTTTGAACTATATCAGGTTTGTCCACTCAGTCCTCTGCTCTTCGCTGTCGCCATTGAACCCCTGGCGATACGAATAAGGGATCATCCTAATATCCAAGGTCTTAAAGTAGGAAACATAGAAAGCCGCATTTCATTATATGTAGACGATGTATCATTATACCTCTCGAACCCAGTAGCCCCTGTCCCTAAACTACTAGACTTAATTAATTTGGCAAACTATCTGGCTATTCAATAAATCAGGAAAAAGGTGATCTCGGTAATCGCTGATAAATTTACAAGTGAGCTAGAGAGGATAACATTTAAAGTGGTACATGACCACTTAATTTACCTGGGACTAAAAATACCTAGAAATCCAAAATTCATCTTCAAGCGAAACTACAGTGAACTGGTTGCAAACCTAAACCAAACAGAGAGCTGGAGAATATTGTCTCTTTCTATGATGGGGCGCATTAATGGCATAATGTTTTCTCGCCAGGTTCCTTTATCTTTGCTAGAATCTCCCAATTTTTCTTCATAATTTTTTAAGACTTTGGACTCGACATTCTTATCATTTGTCTGGGGTTACAGAAACCACCGCAATCGTAAAGCCCACTTGCAAAAGGCCACTTAGGCTTAGGTCTACCCATCTTTAAGCGGTGTTGGGCTAGTAACCGGAAAGTTGCAAGTTCAAATCCCTGAGCTGACAAGGTACAAATCTGTCGTTCTGCCCCTGAATAGGCAGTTAACCCACTGTTCCTAGGCTGTCATTGAAAATAAGAATTTGTTCTTAACTGACTTGCCTAGTTAAATAAAGATTAAATAAAAATTACTGGGCTGCAAATGCCAGAGAATTTACTTACAGGCAACTGGGTTTCCCTGATAAATTGGACACTGTTACCCCCGTGTGGCTAAATATGGAGCTCAAGTCTGTCACAAATTCCTCTCTTCCAGCCTTGCTTTTCTCCAAAGCAGAGTTCCCAAACAAACTGATATGCAACAACTTTGCTTTGAGAAATTCCATATTAAGCATGTTTGTAAGGTGCCTGATACCTCTGTATACACCCTGATATGCTTTAATTATTGTTTTGTTCTGATAAGGTGTTTCTTGAATGGAGGGAGAAGGGACTGGCTACAATTAAAGATTTATACATAGATAATCAATTGGCATCATTCATCCAATTAAAGAATACATTCAATCTCTCCCATTCACATTTTTCCGTTACTTACAAGTCAGACTCTATATCAAAGGGAAAATTCAAAATGCTGACACCTCCAGTACAACATTCGTTTTATGATTTGCTACAGCGCCCTCCCAATTAATAACACCTCTACACAGAGGCCATACTAGTCATCTCAAGGAGACCTGGGGTAAAAAGTTAAATATTGAAATCTCATGTATATGGGGAGAAGCCCAGTCTAGAATTCACTCCTGTTCCATCAATGCCAGATATCAATTGATACAATGCAAAGTTGTGCATAGACTTCATTACTCCAAAACCAAATGACATAGAATTTACCCCCAGGCCTCCCCACTGTGTGACAGGTGTAAAGTCTCAGAGGGTTCCTTAACTCATCTGTTTTGGCTCTGCCCCTACTCAATAATTATTGGAGGAACATCTTTGATTTGTACTCACAGGTATATGAGAGGGCCATTGACCCAGACGCAGAACTCGCTCTCTTTGGCTGCTTACAGTCTGTTCTAAGATGGTCCTATGAGGAACAACAGGCTCTGATGTTTGCAATGGTGGCTGCAAAACAAATTGTCCTCACAGAATGGAAGTGACCCCCTCCCCTTTGCTTCAGGCACCATTAACTTGGAAAATAATAGTTTTTTAGGACCAACTCCTCCAGCAGATATCTCAAGGATTGGGTTCCGTTTCTGGACCGTCTGGACAGAGACTGACTGTGAACACTGACTAGGAACACTTACTGTTGTTGCAACTGTCATTGTTGCTCTCTTCTTGTCCCATGTCTTGCCTAAGCAATGCTTAATTTCATGTCTGGCAGCTGCGTTTAAAAAAAATCTTGTGTGCTTTTGTTTTGTACAAAATTGCAAAAGAAAATCCTTTAAAATAAAATATTTAAAAAAGAATCAATGCTCTATGACTGTTTTGATCACATAGACTGGAATATTTCCCAGGCGCCACTGGGGATTACCTAAATGAATACGCCGACAGTCACCGTATTCATAAAAAAATGCATTGATGATGTGATGCCCGAATCATAAACTGTGGCAGCCTTGTCAGGAAACAGAAGAGGAGAGATGCTGCTTATAAGCACTGCAAGGTGACCGGGGACAATTGCATGGTTAAACAACACAATTATAACCTATGCAGATCGATCAAGATGGCGAGACACAAGTATACGGACGAAATAGAGAAGCAATTCAGGGGGTTGGACACGACGCGTATGTGGCAGGGGCTTCTAGCGATCACGGATTACAAAAATAAATCCAGTCACGTCGCTGTCCCCAACGCTGCCCTGCCGGACGAGCTAAACACATTTTTCTCACACGTCGAGCATAATGACTCTGAGTTGCCGAGGAGAGCCCCTGAGGACGAGGGCTACGTGCTGACGATCTCCACAGAGGACGTATGGAAGTCATTCAAGCGTGTTAACCCTCGCAAGGCTCCTGGCCTAGAAGGCATCCCTAGCCGTGCCGTCAGAGCATGTGACGGTTTCAACTGTTCTGCCTGTGATTATTATTATTTGACCATGCTGGTCATTTATGAACATTTGACCATCTTGGCCATGTTCTGTTATAATCTCCACCCGGCACAGCCAGAAGAGGACTTCCTCTCTAGGTTTCTTCCTAGGTTTTGGCCTTTCTAGGGAGTTTTTCCTAGCCACCGTGCTTCTACACCTGCATTGCTTGCTGTTTGGGGTTTTAGGCTGGGTTTCTGTACAACACTTTGAGATATCAGCTGATGTACGAAGGGCTATATAAATACATTTGATTTGATTTGATGTGCAGACCAGCTAGTTGTGAAGCACCTGCTTCACAATGTCCACTCTCATCCCCGTGCCCAAGAAAGGGAAAGTAACTGAGATGAATGACTACCGACCTGTAGCACTCACTTCCGTCATCATGAAGTGCTTCTAGAGGCTACTCAAAGACCACATCACCTCGTCCCTCCCCGACACACTCAACCCTCTCTAATTCGCCTGCCGCCCTGTCAGATCCATGGACGACACAATTGCCATTTCACTGCCCTCACCCACGGGACAAAAGGAATGCATATATGAGGATGCTGTCAATTAACTTCAGCTCGGCCTTCAATACCATAGTGCCCTCTAAGCTCACCACAAATCAAATCAAATTTTATTTGTCACGTACACATGGTTAGCAGATGTTAATGCGAGTGTAGCGAAATGCTTGTGCTTCTAGTTCCGACCATGCAGTAATCTAACAATTTCACAACAACTACCTTATTCACACAAGTGTAAAGGAATTAATACGAATATGTACATAAAAATGATATGGATGAGCGATGGCCGAACGGCATAGGCAAGATGCAGTAGATGGTATAGAGTACAGTATATACATATGAGGTGAGTAATGTAGGGTATGTAAATATTATATAAAGTGGCATTGTTTAAAGTGGCTAGTGATACATTTACTACATCCAATTTTTAATTATTAAAGTGGCTAGAGATTTGAGTCAGTATGTTGGCAGCAGCCACTCAATGTTAGTGATGACTGTTTAACAGTCTGATGGCCTTGAGATAGAAGCTGTTTTTCAGTGTCTCGGTCCAAGCTTTGATGCACCTGTACTGACCTCGCCTTCTGGATGATAGTGGGGTGAACAGGTAGTGGCTCGGGTGGTTGTTGTCCTTGATGATCTTTTTGGCCTTCCTGTGACATCTGGTGGTGTAGGTGTCCTGGAGGGCAGGTAGTTTGCCCCAGTGATGCGTTGTGCAGACGTCACTACCCTCTGGAGAGCCTTACGGTTGTGGTCGGAGCCGTACCGGTCAGTGATACAGCCCGACAGGATGCTCTTGATTGTGCATCTGCAAAAGTTTGTGAGTGTTTTTGGTGACAAGCCAAATTTCTTCAGCCTCCTGAGGTTGAAGAGGCGCTGTTGTGCCTTCTTCACCACGCTGTCTGTGTGGGTGGACCATTTCAGTTTGTCCGTGATGTGTATGCCGAGGAACTTAAAACTTTCCACCTTCTCCACTACTGTCCCGTCGATGTGGATAGCGGGCTGCTCCCTCTGCTGTTTCCTGAAGTCCACAATCATCTCCTTTGTTTTGTTGACGTTGAGTGTGAGGTTATTTTCCGAACACCACACTCGGAGGGCCCTCACCTCCTCCCTGTAGGCCGTCTTGTTGTTGCTGGTAATCAAGCCTACTACTGTCGTCTGCAAACTTGATGATTGAGTTGGAGGCGTGCATGGCAATGCAGTCATGGGTGAACAGGGCGTGCAGGAGAGGGCTGAGAACGCACTCTTGTGGGGCCCCAGTGTTGAGGATCAGCGGGGTGGAGATGTTGTTTCCTACCTTCACCACCTGGGGACGGCCCGTCAGGATGTCCAGGACCCAGTTGCACAGGGTGGGGTCGAGACTCAGGGTCTCGAGCTTAATGACGAGTTTGGAGGGTACTATGGTGTTAAATGCTGAGCTGTAGTCAATGAACAGCATTCTTACATAGGTATTCCTCTTGTCTAGATGGGTTAGGGCAGTGTGCAGTGTGATTGCGATTGCGTCATCTGTGGACCTATTGGGGCAGTAAGCAAATTGGAGTGGGTCTAGGGTGTCAGGTAGGGTGGAGGTGATATGGTCCTTGACTAGTCTCTCAAAGCACTTCATGATGACGGAAGTGAGTGCTATGGGGCGATAGTCATTTAGCTCAGTTACCTTAGCTTTCTTGGAAACAGGAACAATGTTGGCCCTCTTGAAGCATGTGGAAACAGCAGACTGGGATAAGGATTGATTGAATATGTACGTAAACACACCAGCCAGCTGGTCTGCGCATGCTCTGAGGACGCGGCTGGGGATGCCGTCTGGGCCTGCAGCCTTGCGAGGGTTAACACGTTTTAATGTTTTACTTACATTGGCTGCAGTGAAGGAGAGCCTGCAGGTTTTGGTAGCTGGTCGTGTCGGTGGCACTGTATTGTCCTCAAAGCGAGCAAAAAAGTTGTTTAGTTTGTCTGGGAGCAAGACATCCTGGTCTGCGACGGGGCTGGTTTTGTTTTTGTAGTCCGTCATTGACTGTAGACCCTGCCACATACTTCTCGTGTCTGAGCCGTTGAATTGTGACTCTACTTTGTCTCTATACTGACGCTTAGCTTGTTTGATTGCCTTGCGGAGGAAATAGCTACACTGTTTGTATTCAGTCATGTTTCCGGTCACCTTGCCCTGATTAAAAGCAGTGGTTCTCGCTTTCAGTTTTGCAAGAATGCTGCCATCAATCCACGGTTTCTGGTTGGGGAAGGTTTTAATAGTCGCTGTGGGTACAACATCACCGATGCACTTGCTAATAAACTAGCTCACCTAATCAGCGTATTCATCAATGTTATTGTCCGACACTATGCAGAACATATCCCAGTCCACGTGATCGAAGCAATCTTGAAGCGTGGAATCCGATTGGTCGGACCAGCGTTGAACAGACCTGAGCACGTGCGTTTCCTGTTTAAGATTCTGTCTTTAGGCTGGGAGCAACAAAATGGAGTCGTGGTCAGATTTGCCAAAAGGAGGGCAGGGGAGGGCTTTGTATGCATCGCGGAAGTTAGAGTAACAATGATACAGGGTTTTACCAGCCTGGGTTGTGCATTCGATATGCTGATAAAATTTAGGGTGCCTTGTTTTAAGATTAGCCTTGTTAAAATCCCCAGCTACAATAAATGTAGCCTCAGGATATATATGTTTTCCAGTTTACATAGAGTCCAATGAGGTTCTTTCAGGGCCGTCGATGTGTCTGCTTGGGGGGAGAATTCTGCTGGTAGATAATGCAGTCGGCATTTGATTGTAAGTAATTCCAGGACAGGTGAACAAAAGGACTTGAGTTCCTGTATTTTGTTATGATCACAATGCGTCTCGTTAATCATAAGTCATACACCCCTGCCCCTTCTTCTTACCAGAGAGATGTTTGTTTCTGTTGGCGCGATGCGTGAAGAAACCAGGTGGCTGTACCGACTTTGATAATGTATCCCGAGTGAGCCATGTTTCCGTGAAACAAAGAACGTTACAGTCTATGTCTCTCTGGAATGCAACCCTTGCTCAGATTTCATCTACCTTGTTGTCAAGAGACTGGACATTGACGAGTAGTATACTCGGGAGCGGTGCGCTCGATGTTCCCGTCTACGGAGCCTGACCAGAAGACCACTCCGTCTGCCCCTTCTGCGGCGCCGTTGTTTTGGGTCGCCGGCTGGGATCCGATCCATTGTCCTGGGTGGTGGACCAAACAGAGGATCCGCTTCGGGAAAGTCGTATTCCTGGTCGTAATGTTGGTGAGTTGACGTTGCTCTTATATCCAATAGTTCCTCCCGGCTCTATGAAATAAAACTTAAGATTTCCTGGGGTAACAATGAAAGAAATAATAGTACATAAAAAACAAAATACTACATAGTTTCCTAGGAACGCGAAGTGAGGCGGCCATCTCAGTCGGTGCCGGAAGTTGGTAGAGCCCTGGGACTGAACTCCTCCCTATGCAACTGGGTCCTGGACTTTCTGATGGGCCAACCCCAGGTGGTGAGGGTAGGTAACATTTACTTCCTCCACACTGATCCTCAACACGGGGCCCCACAAGGGTGCAAGCTGGGCACTCCCCCATCCTCATCAATGGGGTTGCCATTGAGACAGTCAATGTACACATCTCCGAGGAGCTGAACTGGTCAAACCACACGGACACCTTGTTGAAGAAGGCATGACAGCGACTCAGCGAGGCTGTAGAAATTTGGCCTTCCCCTGGGGGCCCTCCGGGTTCTACAGGAGCACCATCGAGAGCATACTGTCGGGCTGCACGCCCCACCAGACATTTATCATTGTTACAGTTGTATTCACACCCTTTGTACATCCCCGTCGCCTTGTTTGTCATGAGTTGGGAAGAACATTATATTTAGGAACATGCCTTGCATTAGTTAATGGCAGGGAACTCTGCTAACATACTGTACGCCCACCCACTTCCTCTCTGTCTGCAGATGTCAGAAGTATGCCATTTCTGTATGTTTGAAGTATGCCATTTCTGTATGTTTGAAGTATGCCATTTCTGTATGTTTGTCTCCGAGTGACATCCAGAGCCATATATTTATATGGTTCTGGTGACATCCAACATCAGCTGCTGTAATACTGGCTCCATTCACCTAGATGTTCCACGTTGTCTCCTGTGCCTTTGCTGTTGTTTTAGTTTTTTTACTTCCTTTGTTGACAGGATGCTCATATTCAATTCATAGATGCATTTCCTTTAAGAACTACATAAATAGTTAGCACTTTATCCATTGTGTTTGGTTGGTTTGTGTAAAAAATCTACAGAACAAAGGGAGACAGTATTGGAAGGGACTGATACTGTGTGTCTTGATAAAAGCGCAGAAGGGATTGTATAGCTGTAAACTGTAACCAACTAACTCCGGTTAAGCTCATTTTTGGAATTGTAATAACACTATTGACTCTTTTTACAAGATCAGAAAGTCACAGTTAGGTGTTAGGATTTGGCACATTGTCCTTAGCTGGTCAATAGTTGAAGTTAAGGCAACATCAGCAAGATCATTCTCCTGGGGTTTTGTGATGGTATCAAAAACATATAAATAAGAGATTGACATTATAATAAATTATCATAATCCTGGTTCATTCTTTGTGCATGTTTGCAAATTAATGCTTTCATTTCAACTCAACAAAAGTCTAATCCAACCTCACCTATTTAATTTGAGTCTGTTCTGTGAAATGAAGAACCACCTAATTTACAAAACTGCCAATTGTGCCTCCTCTCTCTGTCTGTGTTGTGGGTGGGTAAATGTCCTCTGATGAAAGTGATAAAAAGCTCTGACCTAGGAAATAACCATATTCATCTGTCATTTAGGCTGACAGAGGACTTTTCTAGCCTGGTTTCGTAGTGTTTCTGTTCCAGACCCTGGTGTTTCTGCTCTAGCCAGGTGTCCATGTTTTTAGCCTGGTGTCTGTGTGTTTCTGCTGTAGCCTGGTGCCCGTGTGTTTCTGCTCTAGCCTGGTGTCCGTGTGTTTCTGCTCTACCTGGTGTCCGTGTTTCAGCTCTAGCCTGGTGTCTGTGTGTTTCTGCTCTAGCCTGGTGTCTGTGTGTTTCTGCTCTAACCTGGTGTCAGTGTGTTTCTGTTCTAGCCTGATGTCCGTGTGTTCCTGTACTAGCCTTCCTTTCTGCTTTCTGCTCTAGCCTTCCACATTGAATCCATTAACTGTTTTTTTTGACCAGCCACACGTTTCACTACTTCACATGCACCATGGAAACGATGCAGGAAGAAATAAAATAATTTCTCTCTCTTTTGTGAAAGAAAGTAACAGAGGTGGTGCAGTGCCTGAAAAAACAGTCATTATGTTGGGAGTGAGATAATAATAATTTCCTCTGGAGCATAGTTCTGGGATGAGGTTTTTTCATGAAGCCAGCTCTGCTAACTGTTGTTTACTAGCGACATTCAAATATGTATTATAGACCAAGTATCAATGCTTAAAGACTTAAGTGGATCTAACACCTGTAATGTAACTTTTCCAACAAGCAATACAACTAGCAATAGCCAGGGTGCCAGCTGTGTTGCTTTAGCCAACTCTAGCCATCAAATCGGAAATATTCTGAAGAAAGGCTCAAGCTGAGATGTAGAAGAATAAACAACTCCACTGTTCATGCATTTTCTAAAGTCTGTCTGTCTGTCTGTCTGTCTGTCTGTCTGTCTGTCTGTCTGTCTGTCTGTCTGTCTGTCTGTCTGAGCTAGAAGGTATCAGGAGGTGTCAGTTTTTTTACTCTGGGCAGTGAAGTGTCTTCCACCTGTGTAGCTTCTTTGGGTCCATCTACGTAGTACACTACATGACCAAAACCATGTGGACACCTGCTCGTCAAACATCTCATTCCAAAATCATGGGTATTAATATGGAGTTGGTCCCCCTTTGCTTTTGTAACAGCCTCCACTCTTCTTGGAAGGCTTCCCACTATACGTTGGAACATTGCTGCGGGGGCTTGTTTCCATTCAGCCACAAGAACATTAGTAAGGTCGGGCACTGATGTCAAATCAAATTTATTTTGATTTTTGATGTTAGCGATGTTAGGCGATTAGGCCTGGAGCGCAGTCGCCGTTTCAATCTATCCCAAAGGTGTTCGATGGGATTGAGGTCAGGGCTCTGTGCTGGCCAGTCAAGTTCTTCCACACCGATCTCGACAAACCATTTCTGTATGGACCTCTCTTTGTGCACGGGGCCATTCTCATGCTGAAACAGGAAAAGGCCTTCCCCAAACTGTTGCCACAAATTTGGAAGCATAGAATCGTCTAGAATGTCATTGTAAGCTGTAGTGTTAAGATTTCCCTTCACTGGAACTAACGATGAAACCATGAAAAACTGCCCCAGACCATTAATCCTCATCCACCAAACTTTACAGTTGGCAATATGCATTCGGGCAGGTAATGTTCTCCTGGCATTCGTCAAACCCAGATTTGTCCGTCGGACTGACAGATGGTGAAGCGTGATCCATCACTCCGGAGAACGTGTTTCCACTGCTCCAGAGTCCAAGGGCGGCGAGCTTTACACCACTCCAGCCTATGCTTGGCATTGCGCATGGTAATCTTAGGCTTGTGTGTGGTTGCTCGGCCATGGAAACCCAAACTCCCGACTAACAGTTTTGTGCTGACGTTGCTTCCAGAGGCAGTTTGGAACTCGTTAGTGAGTGTTGCAACTGAGGACAGATGTTTTTTACGAGCTACTCGCTTCAGCACTCGGCGGTCCCGTTCTGTGAGCTTGTGTGGCCTACCACTTTGCAGCAGAGCTGTTGTTGTTCCTAGACATTTCCAATTCACAATAACAGCACTTAAAACTGACCAGGGCAGCTCTAGCAGGGTAGACATTTGATGAACTGACTTGTTAGAAGGGTGGCATCCTATGAAGGTGCCACATTGAAAGTCACTGAGCTCTTCAGTAAGGTCATTCTACTGCCAATGTTTGTCTATGGATATTGCATGGCTGTGTGCGCGATTTTATACACCTGTCAGCAACGGGTGTGGCTGAAATGGCCGAATCCACTAATTTGAAGGGATGTCCACATATGTTTGTATATATAGTGTATGTCCTAGTCCATCCATAAGGTTAGGATTTAGGCTTGGGTAGTCTGGATCAGTGCTAAGAGGACTTCTGCATTACTTGTCCCGGCCTGTATATGTTTGATTCCAGACTAGATGTATGTGGAGAAAGCAAGGCCTCTAGTGGTGAAAACGGACATTACCAAAACCACATGAGGTTAGGGTTTTGTTTGTAGTTTGGGCTAGGGTTAGGGTTAGGTTGAACTGGGAGGTGGGCATGAAGCTTGGGTTAGAGTCAGGGTTGAGGGTTAGAGTTCAACCTAGCATCAAACACAACAACACAAACTCTAACCCTAGCTTCATGTCTACACCCCGGTTCAACCCTAATCCTAGCCTGAACCTACTTTCGTGTCCACACCCCGGTTCAAAAGTAGCCAAAACCCTAGCCTTAGTTTCATGTTCACATCCCTGTTCAACCCATACCTTAGCCTCAATCACAACCCTATCTTTAACCCTAGCTTCATGTTCACATCCCTGTTCAACCCATACCCTAGCCTCAAACACAACACTAACTTTAACCCTAGCTTCATGTTCACATCCCTGTTCAACCCATACCTTAGCCTCAATCACAACCCTATCTTTAACCCTAGCTTCATGTTCACATCCCTGTTCAACCCATACCCTAGCCTCAAACACAACACTAACTTTAACCCTAGCTTCATGTTCACATCCTTGTTCAACCCATACCTTAGCCTCAAACACAACCCTAATCCTTTCCTTGACCTCAACCCATGGTCATATCCATAACCCTATGCTATGCATAGAATAATAATTTTCACAGTTTGGTGATACAGGTCACAGGCAGCAAAACCAGCTGAATTCTTCTTGAATGGGTAGAACTTGTAAAATATTAACTTCCCCAGTTTGTCCCTTAGGAGGCATACTTTCTCTAGAAATAGAGTGATCACACTGACAAGCTGAACACCGATATTCAAGAGGGAGTGAATGGATCTCCACACACAAACACACTGACAAGCTGAACACCGATCTCAAGAGGGAGCGAATGGATCTCCACACACAAACACACTGACAAGCTGAACACGGGTCTCAAGAGGGAGCGAATGGATCTCCACACACAAACACACTGACAAGCTGAACACCGATATTCAAGAGGGAGTGAATGGATCTCCACACACAAACACACTGACAAGCTGAACACCGATCTCAAGAGGGAGCGAATGGATCTCCACACACAAACACACTGACAAGCTGAACACCGATATTCAAGAGGGAGCGAATGGATCTCCACACACAAACACACTGACAAGCTCAACACCGATCTCAAGAGGGAGCCAATGGATCTCCACACACAAACACACTGACAAGCTGAACACCGATCTCAAGAGGGAGCGAATGGATCTCCACACACAAACACAATACACACATGACATGAGTACAATTTGTTTATTTCCTATCATCTCAAAAACATAGTTTGTACATTGCTTGCACTTAAAGGTACAAATAATATATCCAGTTTAATATCAGTCCACACTTTAATGAGGTGACCAGAGCGTGAGTGTACTATAGTTTCATGTAAAGCCTCTTCAAGTTCTTTAAAAGAACTTCATAAGTACAATGAATAATTATTATTATTATTATTGTTATTCATTATTATCATCTTAAGCCTTCATCAGTAATGACATGTTGAAGTGGCTTTTCACCGGCCAGTGGCAGTCATGAATATACTGTACATGATCACAGATGAAGAAGTAGATGACAGGGGATTTGAATGGAGCGATGTCAGTAGTCTCAAACTCAGCAGGATAATGCCTATTATTGATGTACAGGTAAATAATAATGTCTCACACAGACATCATGTTTGAGTTGAGATATTTCCCTTTTTTATCACATAGACTTAATATCAGTACGGCATATGGCATATACTAATTTCCCTGACTATCTTTCACAACACTGCATCTTGACGTATAGTACGAGTTCACCAACAGTTAGCTAACAAGAACAGTATATAGTAAGTAGTACATGAATACATCAGTAGAAAAGGTCAACATGTACAATAAGTAACACACACGCACACACACACACACACACACACACACACACTACTTCACCTCACAGCGAATCCCAGATAAAGCACATATTTAGTGTGTGTGATGCTTGCAGTGCTATACAGTACAACAAGAACATTAGAACAGTCGCTCTACTGCAGGTATAACTACTAGGAGTACTATGTACAGGAAATCATTCATAGAATATTGCACTTGTTGGCCCATTGCACCCCACAGACAAAGCTATGAGGATGCACTTAAACATAGACAATATACACCTTTATAGATAGAAATATAGATAATTCAATGTCTTCATGCAACTTTTCTGAACCTTCATTTTTCTATGCAGAAACTCTAGACGGCGCAAAACAAACTACAGCCAGTTTTTTGGCACAATTATATATTTTTACTATTCTGTTTCTAGGTAATTTGTAGCTAAAGGATCAATGTAACTATTCACTTAATATATAGAAGAGATTATCTTTACTGGGATTTATAGGACATTCTCGATGTAAAGGACAATTTGCTTCAGCCAAGGATGGAGTGACAATAATAACATGATCCCTAAGCTGGTCAGGGATGTGGAAAAGGTGCACTAGTTTCTTATAAAAGGGAACCCATGTACTGGAGCAGGTATATGAAATATGGATGTTTTGTCTGTTTCATAGAATATTGCTGTTTATCCAGTCAGACAGACTATCTATCATGGCTTCAGTATCCATCGGTCATAACATATCATATCTTGGCTGTGTTTAATTTGTGAATTATATGTTTTCATTTCTCTTGAGAAGTGGAAATGAGCAGGTTGGTATTTATTGACATAAATCATGTACTGGAGGCAGCTCTGCAGAGTGGTCACTAGGTGGCACAGCCACAAATTCATAAAATCTGATTTTAAACTTACCTTAACCCTAACCTTAACCACATTGCTAAGCCTAATGCCTAACCCTAACCTTAAATTAAGACCAAAAATCACATGTTTGTTTTCATAAATTTCTACAACATAGACAATTTTTACTTTGCAGCTGGCCTATCTAGCTGAAACCACTCTGTTCTGCCTCCAGGGCAAGATTCAAAACAAGAAATGTCAATCTGCTGGAAATGAGGGAAGGGTTTATTGTTTGGGTAAAGCTAAATGTAAGGGTCTGGGTATAAAAACACAACTTAGGTTATTGGCTATTTGACATCACACTTGTATTATTCTTATTAAGGCTAGGAAAAGAGGATCTATTCAGTTTAGCAGAAATGCAGACACTCATCAGATCACACATCAGGACTACTACTACAAAACACATGTACAGTATAATACAGTACTCACATAGACACAATGCATGTATAGTATATTCATTAAATATGAAATAAATGCGGCAGGTGAGCACAAAGGAGAAGAGGCCATGTTGGAAATACTAAAAGGCCACATTTGTTTTTATCCAAGGTAGATGATTGAAAGTACTCACACAGCCACACTCATTCATTTTTCCTAAAACGAACAGGCACACGGTCACGCACGCACACACAAACTGCAAACAGAAATCACTACTATCTACCAGTTTGTATACAGTACACTTAATGATATAGTTTGGCTGTGGCAGAAGACTATGTAACAACAATACATACAAAATAAAATAAATACATAAATAGAAGGATAAATAAATGAAAGCACTGATTATAACTGTGTGTCCGGCAGGTTTTACGATGGACAGTAAAAACAGTGACAGCTATGGGTTCTCCTCACAGAATTACAATTGATAACAAGTCTTTGAAGCCAGCTGGAAAGCTACTGTGCAGTACGTGCATTGACCACACATTGAATTCTAAAAGCCTTTACAAGCATCATTTTTGTAAATATTGTATGGTAAGCTAAAGAGAATAATGTATGTTTGTAATGTCCTATTATCAGCCACACTATAATAGGCCTACATCGACTCAGACTTATATTGACCCTCTGTGTTTCCAGGTAAAGGTATGAAGTGTGTATCTGTTCCTCAACACAGCTATGGAGAGGGACATACATTGATTGCTAGCCTGGTCACTGATCTGTGCTCTTGCCAACTCCACAATTCCATAAAGAGTTGGCAAGAGAGCAGAAACAAACTGGCACCAAGGCTAGTTGATTGCCATTGATGTTCAATGATAAAAGCGGTCGGATAACACACCACACTGTAAAGGAGTTGCTGTGAATTTGACAGTAACTTACAGGCAGCTCAGTGGCAAGTCTAATTCTGTATTTCATATTACAGTACACCTACTATTATATAAATATGGTATCAATGCAAGTACTTGGTAATGACACATACAGTAAAATACCGTAAAATGTACCCTATTATACTACAAAAAAGTTCATTCTACCGTAATCAGAATGAATGAATGGATTAATGAAATTCATTGAGGGGAGGGGTTTGTACTTTACAGTATTTTACTGTAATTACAATGGAGTGGTGCAAGCAAGTTGGCTGCTATGTAAAGTGTTGACACATTATATCATATTAATTCATATTTGGTGTTTTGTATCACTTGCCCATCTAGAGGCCTTAACCAAGGTTTCCACACTGACAGCGACTACAGGGCAAAACAGACCAAAAGGACCTGGCAACATGCTCAACCACTTAAAGGTTTGACTTGCTGCCACTCTAATCTGTCCACTATACATTATGAATGAATGGGTCACTATCACCACATAGCAGTCAAATTGGTACAGCATTCTCACATGCAGGTGCAAGCCTCAAAATAAGGGAATATTACCTTTCTGTATGTTTTTCATTAGTCCACCGATGATACAGTCCCTTATTTTTTTGCATGTCAGCAATCAAGTTTTCCTGATAAAGAACTTTCAAAATACCGAAAGTGTCACAGTATGATGCGTTTTCAATATCTTGAAAACTTGAATGCTGACATGCAGAACATTTAGGGACTGATTCAACAGCGAAACAAAAACAAAAATATCATTTTTGAGATGCACAACAATACCATGCACCCATTAGTGGTCAAAAGGTTTTTGGCCCTCAAAAGATACGGTATGGTGCTGTATTCTGTGGGGGGGGAATTACAGTACCATTCGAAACAAAGCAATGACTTCTCCGACCAAAACGTTTTCCCACAATGTACCATAATATACAGTATGCTGTAGTAAAAAGTTTCAGAGTATTTTACTAATGATCATACTCAAAATTACTGAATAAATTACAGTTTTCTGTTACAGTGCAGGATACAGAAAGACAAGTGTGAACAACTCCAGTCCACTAGGGATGAAGTCCTGCTGGTTTTCCTTCCATCCTGGCACTTAATTGATCAACTACTGTCACTGATTGGCCAGACAGTGCACCAACAGCAGCTACACTGGTCAATCTCTGACTAAAAGGCAAGGAGGAAAGTCAGCCTTCACAGCAGCCATCCAGGACTTTAGTTGTGCACCCCTGCTTTAAAGGCCCAGTACAGTAAAACATGTGATTTCCTGTGTTTTATATATATTTCCATACTATGAGGTTGGAATAATACTGTGACTGTGTAAATTATGGTAATGCCCTTTTAGTGTAAGAGCAGTTTGAAAAGGCCGCCTGAAATTTCAGCCTGTTTTGGTGGAATGGAGTTTTGGCCTGCCTATTGACAACACCAGGCGTTAAATTAGGAAATAGACCAATAAGAAAGAGAGTTCCAAACCTCTCTGCCAATAACAGCTAGTTTTCAGTTTTCCCCTCCCCACTCAGACCACTCCCAAGACCACTTGCCATAGCAAAATTCTTGCTTGAGAAATTGCTCTTTGCTAAGAAGCAATTTTTGTTTATTTTTTTACCATTTTAATTGAAAACAATAACAGTAAGGTATTTTATTGTTACCCAGAAATTATACGATATTAATATTTAAAAAATATCAGCATTGTACCTTTAAGACTGTTGTATCCAAAATAGCACCCTATTCCCTACATAGTGAACTACTTTTGACAAGGGCACTATGTGGGTCCTGCTCAAGTAGTGCATTATATAAGGCAGGGGTTCTTAAACTTTTTCAGCTCGAGACCCAAATAAAAAATGTACCATCATCCCGTGAACCAAATCGTCCTCCGACTCATATTAAGAAGAAATTGTGTGTGATTATAGATGTATTCTATAATGCGACTCACCTCTCACATGCCCAGGCCCCATTTTGCGTCCCAACCCATAGTTTAAGAAACTCTGAAATAGGTAATAGGATGTAATTTGGGATGCAGACTACATCTAAGGGACTGGGTATCTTGGCGACACAGTAACTGGGAGGAGCCACTAACAGTTGCAGGCGGGCTGCTGGAGGGGCGGGGCGCTGTCTGTCAGTTTGGCGCTGGGTGTTCCCATGGTAACGGCGGTGTCAGTGTCCAGGCTTTCGGACATCCTGTCACAGATGATGTCAACGAGGCGCTCGAAGGTCTGCTTGACGTTGATGTTGTCCTTGGCACTTGTCTCAAAGAACTCAAAACCTGTGAAGGGATAGAGAGACAGAATAATATATTGTTGGTGATGTTTACAATAAGTAAATGATCCACATTCAGAAATCTCTTGACGTAATGTCTTAGTGGAAATGTAAGGCTGTCAAATACTGTAGGTCATGCTTACAATAAGTCAATGGACTTACAGAAGCCCTTGTAGGCACTGGTGCTGCGAATCAGTATGAGCTGAAGCATTATAGATCTTCGTATCTATCTGACTGTTGATGTTTCAATGTGTTCATTCTTTTATCTCTGCTTATATAAAGTGTCCCTGATCAATGAAATGACAGCAGCTCACCCAGTTGTTCTGCCAGTTGTCTCCCACTGTCTGCAGCCACCACCCTCTCCTCCTGCATGTCACATTTGTTCCCAGCCAACACCACCTGGGCGTTGTCCCACGAATAGGTCTTAATCTGGGTCGACCTGCACATGCACATACACACACACATGAACAGAAAAAAACAGGAACTAAAACTCAAAACAGAGCACTGCATCTATCTACTAGACGCTATAAGTGATAAGCTGATACAGTGAAAACAACACACCTCCTATATCATCAGATCAGGACAATGAGGTGTTACAGTCAGACTGGAATCTGTGAGAAACATTTCAGGAACACATTTCCCCTGTGGCCACACAGAAAGAAGGCCAGAGCACCAGCGGAACACAATAATGTACTGTGATGTCAGCACTGCTCAGTCCAGATCAGACTGGTCATAGGAGTTGAGATATAGGTCAATTCACATCTGGCTATTGACTGCTATAACACAAAATCACATCCCAGTAAAAAACAGCTTTTCTGAACTGGGGTTTGCATTAAATGTTTACATATAATTGACCTCTAGGTTATCCTATATTTAGTGTCAAAATGATTACCGATGTCTATGTTTATCTCTCACAATTATTAGTTATGTGTTTCAATTATCAATAACCAGGAGAGGAGAGAAGAGGAGAGGTGCAGCAGCGTCTATTTCTGTGAAGAGCATAGGCGTGCCTTCGTCCCTATTAGGAGACAACTGCGTCATACACAGGAAATTAGTTTGTGTCAGGACACGAGCTCATTCACATAAAGCCTGGCAGGGAAGGAGCCGTTGCCATGGAAACAATGCATCTTTGCCCTAAACCTTGTAACCAGGAAGAATAATAGAGAATGGAATAAAAACCTACCATTAGAAGAAGTATGTTTAGGTTGTTGGATAGAATGATAAAGCATTGTTGTGCTCTGTCTGCTCTATGCTCTAGAGCAGTGGTTCCCAAACGTTTTATAGTACTGTACCTCCATCCAACCCGTACCTCCATTCAACCTCCAGCTGCGTACCCCCTCTAGCACCAGGGTCAGCTCACTCTCAAATGTTGTCTTTTGCCATCATTGTAAGCCTGCCACACACACACTATAAGATACATTTATTAAACATAAGAATGAGTGTGAGTTTTTGTCACAACCCGTCTCGTGGGAAGTGACAAAGAACTCTGATAGGACCAGGGCAAAAATAATAATATAATAATAATCAATAATTTTGCTCTTTATTTAGCCATAAATATATAAAACCTTATTTGTTCATCAAAAATTGTGAATTGAAAGGATACACATAACTCTGCAATGTTGGGTTGTATTAAAGAGAGTCTCATTATTTTTCCATACACAGTCTGTGCCAGTATTTCGTTTTCATGCTAGTGAGGGCCGAGAATCCACTCTCACATAGGTGCGTGGTTGCAAAGGGCATCAGTGTCTTAACAGTGCGATTTGTGTCACGCCCTGACCTTAGAGATTCATTTTATTTCTCTATTTGGTTAGGTCAGGGTGTGATGTGGGGTGGGCATTCTATGTTTTATTTTCTATGTTCCTTTATTTCTATGTTTTGGCCGGGTATGGTTCTGAATCAGGGACAGCTGTCTATCGTTGTCTCTGATTGGGAATCATACTTAGGTAGCACTTTTTCCCTCCTTTCAGTGTGGGTAGTTAACTTTGTTAGAGGCATCATAGCCCTGTTAAGCTTCATGGTCGTTTTGTATTGTTTCTTGTTTTGTTGGCGACATTCTAAATAAAAGGAATATGTACGATCACCACGCTGCGCTTTGGTCCGCTTCTTACGACGTCCGTGACAGAACTACCCACCACAAAAGGACCAAGCAGTGTGGTAAAAGGAGGACTGGACATGGGATGACATCCTGGACGGCAAAGGATCCTGGACATGGGAGGAGATCCTGGCCGGAAGGGATCGCCATCCATGGGAACAGGTGGAAGCAGCCAGCTGGTAAAGGGGCCCATCGTTACGAGGGAACACGGCTAGCTAGGAAGCCCGACCTGAGCCAACTCCCTGTGCTTACTGTGGGGAGCGTCGTACTGGTCAGGAACCATGTTATGTGGTGGAGCGCGCGGTGTCTCCAGTGCGTGTTCACAGCCCGGGGCAGCTCCCCGCATCTGCCGGGCTAAGGTGAGCATCCAGCCAGGACGGATGGTGCCGGCTCAGCGCGCCTGGTCTCTAGTGCGTCTCTTCGGTCCAGGATATCCTTCGCCGGCTCTGCGAACTGTGTCTCAAGTGCGTCTGCACAGCCCAGTGCATCTTGTGCCAGCGCCCCGCATTTGCAGGGCGAAGATAACCACCCAGCCAGGACGGGTTGTGCAGGCTCTAAGCTCAAGACCTCCAGTGCGCCTCCACGGTCCAGTGTATCCTGTGCCTCCACCAAGAACAAAGATGTCTCCCCAGCCTGGTGAGTCCTGTGCCTGCACCCAGAACCAAGCCTCCAGTATGTCTCCCCTGTCTGGTGAGTCCTGTGCCTGCGCCCAGAACGAAGCCTCCAGTGATGATCCATGGCAAGAAGCCTCCAGTGATGATCCATGGTAAGAAGCCTCCAGTGATGGTCCATGGCAAGAAGCCTCCAGTGATGGTCCATGGCAAGAAGCCTCCAGTGATGGTCCATGGCACGAAGCCTCCAGTGATGATCCATGGCAAGAATCCTCCAGTGATGATCCATGGCACGAAGCCTCCAGTGAGGAGTCATGGCACGAAGCCTCCAGTGATGATCCATGGCACGAAGCCTCCAGTGAGGAGTCATGGCACGAAGCCTCCAACGATGGCCTCCAGTCCGGAGTCTCCAGCGACGGCCTCCAGTCCGGCTCCTCCAGCGACGCGCT
Source organism: Oncorhynchus tshawytscha (assembly GCF_018296145.1). Taxonomy (NCBI): domain Eukaryota; kingdom Metazoa; phylum Chordata; class Actinopteri; order Salmoniformes; family Salmonidae; genus Oncorhynchus; species Oncorhynchus tshawytscha. The sequence goes on along the minus strand of NC_056440.1, from coordinate 25,560,065 downwards.
CCAGTCCGGAGCCTCCAGCGACGGCCTCCAGTCCGGAGCCTCCAGCGACGGCCTCCAGTCCGGAGCCTCCAGCGACGGCCTCCAGTCCGGAGCCTCCAGCGAGGGTGCCCAGTCCGGGGCCGCAGCAAGCCTGACAGCTTGAAAGACATTTGGACACTACAGTGAAAATGGTTAACTTTGTTACAGCAAGGCCCCTGATCTCTCCTGTATTTTCTGCACTATGCAATGATATTGGAAGCGACCATGTAACGCTTTTACAACATACAGAAGTGCGGTGGTTATCAAGGGGCAAAGTATTGACATGTTTTTTTAATTGAGAGATGAGCTTAAAAGTTTTCTTTACTGACCATAATTTTCATTTGTCTGACCGCTTGCATGATGACGAGTTTCTCACACGACTGGCCCTTCTGGGTGATGTTTTTCTCACCTGAATGATCTGAATCTAGGATTACAGGAACTTTCCTCAACTATATTCAATGTGCGGTACGAAACTGAGGCTATGATTAAGAAGTTGGAGCTCTTCTCTGTCTGCATTAACAAGGACAACACACAGGTCTTTCCATCAATGTATGATTTTTTTTGTGCAAATGAACTCAAGCTGATGGACAATGTCAAATGTGATATAGTGAGTTGGGTGCGCAATTACGTAGGTACTTTCCCAAAACGGATGACACAAACAACTGGATTCGTTATCCCTTTCATGCCCTGCCTCCAGTCCACTTTACCGATATTTGAACAAGAGAGCCTCATTGAAATTGCAACAAGAGGTTCTGTGAAAATATAATTTAATCAGAAGCCACTGCTAGAGTATCCTGCCTTGGCAAATTGTCTCGGACGTCGTAAGAAGCGGACCAAAGTGCAGCGTGGTGAGCGTACATATTCCTTTTATTTAGAATGTCGCCAACAAAAACCATAAACAATACAAAACGACCGTGAAGCTTAACAGGACTATGATGCCTCTAACAAAATTAACTACCCACACTGAAAGGAGGGAAAAAGGGCTACCTAAGTATGATTCTCAGTCAGAGACAACGATAGACAGCTGTCCCTGATTGAGAACCATACCTGGACAAAACATAGAAATAAAGAAACACATCACAGAGAAATAAGAAAATGTGAAGAAAAAAAAGTGAATCACATTTTTATTTGGTGTGCCCCCGACGGCATTGCGTACCCCAGTTTGGGAATACCTGGTCTAGAGAAAAAGTTCACTGATTTGAACAGCTCCAGGATAATACCAGTCATTAGCTACTGTAACTATACTAAACAAAAATATAAATGCATGTAAAGTGTTGGTCCCATGTTTCATGAGCTGAAATAAAAGATCCCAGAAATGTTCCATTTGCACAAAAAGCTTATTTTCACTCAAATGTTGTGCACACATTTGTTTACATCCCTGTTAGTGAGAATTTCTCCTTTGCCAAGATACTCCATCTACCTGACAGATGTGGCATATCAAGAAGCTGATTAACCAGCATGATTATTACACAGGTGTACCTTGTGCTGGGGACAATAAAAGGCCACTCTAAAATGTGCAGTTTTGTCACACAACACAATGCCACAGATGTCTCAAGTTTTGAGGGAGCAAGCAATTGGCATGCTGACTGCAGGAATGTCCTCCAGAGCTGTTGCCTGATAATTTAATGTTCATTTATCTACCATAAGCTGACTCCAATGCTGTTGTAGAGAATTTGGCAGTTCATCCAACAGGCATCACCACCGCAGACCACGTGTAGCCATGCCAGCTCAGGAACTCCACATCCAGCTTCTTCCCCTGCGGGATTGTCGGAGACCAGCCTCCCAGACAGCTGATGAAACTGAGGAGTATTTCTATCTGTAATAAATCCCTTTTCTGGGGAAAAACTCATTCTGATTGGCTGGCTGGGCCTGGCTCCCCAGTGGGTGGGCTTATGCCCTCCCAGGCTCACCCAAGGCTGCGCCCCTGTGAATCCATAGATCAGGGCCTAAAGAATTTATTTCAATTGACTGATTTCCTTATATGAACTGTAACTCAGTAAAATTGTTGAAATTGTTGCATCTTTATATTTTTGTTCATATTACATTACACAACCACAGTGAACAGAGATGTTTAACCAGTCTCATTTCTACACATTATGCCCCACACACAATGCCAACACTCTTTTTGTTTCACCTTGAGACAGTTCATAGTTTTGTCAAGTGCATCCATCAACATTCTGGTAGACTTTATCCCAGAAACCTATTGTTTGTGACTGATGAAATAGACTCCTCTTGTGTTCTTATTTCCAGTCCTGAATAAATCATGTTGAATCCAGGGTACAGGAAACACACAGTACAGGTTAGTGTAGGTATTCAGTATTCAGATGGAAATAGCTTGTGTGGTTTACAAAGACAGCGATTCATGACTTTGCCCGACCTTCCCAGGGACCCCCACACAGGTGGGCTAGTGGCTCTCTGACAGCAAGCGCTCTAATCAATACGCTTAGATAAGGAGATACAGAAAGGGATGAAGGTCAGCTATTTGGGTCTGTTTCTTCACAGGGAGAAATCTTATACTCATCCTGTCTCAATACAACCCAACAACAACACACCTCTTCTGTTGTCCTTGTCCATAAAGATATGTAGTCTTTCTGAGAATGTGGTTAAGATAAACAGTACTTAATCCATAACATAACATGGCATCTGAAGTTGCTTCCTTCCCTCGTGTATTTCATGATGCATGATGTACTGACACAACATTGCAGTCTTACCAACGTGCTGATGAAAGATGTATTGTTGGTACGTATCGGCTTTCGATGAGAAAAGAAACGTATGCTATTCGGCCCCCGTTTTCCTCCTAGAGAGGGTGAAAATGTTTTGTACCCCAGTAAAACTCACCAGTCCTGCACACAATGGAAGGACTCCTCGTTTGTGATGTCATACATAAGGATGAAGCCCATGGCTCCGCGGTAGTAAGCAGTGGTGATGGTCCGGTACCGCTCCTGCCCCGCCGTGTCCTGGAGAGATACAGAACATTATTATTGCTGGTCACAAACAAATGCACATGCATGCACACACAGACACACAGACACACACACACACACATACACAGTCACACAGATAACTAACAGTTAGTCAGAGAAAGTCTCCCATCCTTCATGTGTGTATTTATTCTGGACCGGTTTGGCTGGTTGTGATTATCATATGCATAATGCATCGCTGACTGGTTTGGCCGGCTATGATTATCATGTATGCTGCATGGCTGTCATTGATAGGAAGGTCATTATCTATTCACTGATTCTAGAGGTTCAAGTCTCCCCAGTAAAGCCACTGTGGTGGCTGAGGCCTACTGGAAGTGCCATATTGTATTATGTAATGTCTATGGGCTTACAGTAAACATATTGTATAGGGGCTATTGATTGTCATAGCTGGTACTCTAGATAGCATATCAGTCATGTAGCAGACTGTCTGATTCATCAAAAGGAAAATGGCAAATGGCCATTTTGTCTGATTTCCAACTCATGTTTGAAGTAGGTCGTTGGAGGGGTCAAAATCCCACTGTCCTTTTGCGAAAACACTAAAACTATCTGTCATCTGTGTTCTGTAGGGGATTCTAAGCCAAAACAGTGCTGGGTTACATTAGCTCCAGAGAGGCCTGCTCTGCTCTGTGAATATGGCTATAATTATGTCTGTGTGGTAGCCAGAGGACATCTCTGACCTTCAAAAGCACACACAGCTCAAAGGCTGCCTCCCTCCATCTCCTTCATACAGCAGCTGGGCTGAGCAATGGAAACCCACAATAATACACACTAACACATTGATGTATTGTATGTGCACCTACTTATACACATGCATGAGGGTGTACAGGTGTGTGTGTGTTATTTTTTGTACAATACAATATGCACAGTAGGCCTAAATAATTACTGAGTCCTATATAATGTTTTGAAAGGAAATCATTTGAGCCTTTTTCACACATTGTGCTAATGGTTCTCTTGTTTGGCAGACTGTGACATTACTTTACATTAAACATGAATCTAGACAATGCTTTGACTGCTGACTTTCCTCTTGGCTGAATACTGAGGACATACTGTATGCATCCACACACTTCATTACAATATCGATTCAGGGCAAAGTGCCTGACGATGACCTTTTTTTATCTCTGGGCTATTTGAGTGTGCAGCTTTGCTTGTTCTTAGCTAAAAGACACAGCAAGACAGAAAAATCCTGCTGAGTCCAGTGAACAGGAGTTCCATTAGAAACTACCTGACTGAGTTTGTTTATGCATCACCATGGACCCCAGTGTGAATAAGCCCAAGAAATGGACAGAACATTTAGTACAGTCAGTGCAGAGTGACAGTAGGGATTGAATCTTACTGGTCAATTCTGGTATACTGTGGCTCGTCAGGAATAGTACAGTACTCAAACATGATTATGATAATACATAAAACTATAACCAGTAAACGTAACTGTATTTGCAAATGACTATGACACATTATTTCAGATGTGTTTAATATTGTAAATCCAACAAGGACATCATCCATTATTATAAAATGACCACTGAAGGAACAGTTCTCTCAAAACGCCCAATTAGACAACCTAGAGCTATTCATTTGAATGCTCTCTCTGGCAATTATGCCTCTGTTAGAACCTGCTTGTCTTTCCTTCACTGACAAAAAAAAATTACCCTTATTACTCATAATTTAAACTGTTTACATTCAACCCTGCTTTTCTGCTTCCTGATAAAGTGTGTGTGATTTGTGTCCCATGCAAATCAGCTGATTAACTGCTACAGTCCTGTCTGGGACCAATGAATTGGTGGAACAGACAGTAAATATGACAGCGAACAGCATTGCCTCTCTAAGAGAGAGAAAGAGTGGGTGTTTGGAGGAAGAAGGCTTTAAACTGAAGCCTTAGCTGCCTCAGAGCTGCTCAGAAACAAATTATTCCATCTCCGAAACCTCCTAATTAAAAGAGCCTTAGGCAAAGTCGGCCAACCACAGGAGGGGAACACAGTCTGAGAGGAGTGTTATTCAGTGATGATGTCCTTCAGCTAAGGGTTACAAGCATCCTGCTAACGATGACACATCCATCTGTCTCGGTTCTCTACGTTGCCCTGTCTCGGTTCTCTACATTGCCCTGTCTCGGTTCTCTACGTTGCCCTGTCTCAGTTCTCTACATTGCCGTCTCGGTTCTCTACGTTGCCGTCTCGGTTCTCTACATTGCCCTGTCTCAGTTCTCTACATTGCCCTGTCTCAGTTCTCTACATTGCCCTGTCTCAGTTCTCTACATTGCCCTGTCTCAGTTCTCTACATTGCCCTGTCTCGGTTCTCTACATTGCCCTGTCTCAGTTCTCTACATTGCCCTGTCTCAGTTCTCTACATTGCCCTGTCTCAGTTCTCTACATTGCCCTGTCTCAGTTCTCTACATTGCCCTGTCTCAGTTCTCTACATTGCCCTGTCTCGGTTCTCTACATTGCCCTGTCTCAGTTCTCTACATTGCCCTGTCTCGGTTCTCTACGTTGCCCTGTCTCGGTTCTCTACATTGCCCTGTCTCAGTTCTCTACATTGCCCTGTCTCAGTTCTCTACATTGCCCTGTCTCAGTTCTCTTCTCTACATTGCCCTGTCTCATTGCCCTGTCTCAGTTCTCTACGTTGCCCTGTCTCAGTTCTCTACATTGCCCTGTCTCAGTTCTCTACATTGCCCTGTCTCAGTTCTCTACATTGCCCTGTCTCAGTTCTCTACATTGCCCTGTCTCAGTTCTCTACGTTGCCCTGTCTCGGTTCTCTACATTGCCCTGTCTCAGTTCTCTACATTGCCCTGTCTCGTTCTCTACATTGCCCTGTCTCGGTTCTCTACATTGCCCTGTCTCAGTTCTCTACATTGCCCTGTCTTAGTTCTCTACGTTGCCCTGTCTCGGTTCTCTACATTGCCCTGTCTCAGTTCTCTACATTGCCCTGTCTCAGTTCTCTACATTGCCCTGTCTCAGTTCTCTACGTTGCCCTGTCTCAGTTCTCTACGTTGCCCTGTCTCAGTTCTCTACGTTGCCCTGTCTCAGTTCTCTACATTGCCCTGTCTCGGTTCTCTACATTGCCCTGTCTCGGTTCTCTACGTTGCCGTCTCGGTTCTCTACGTTGCCCTGCCTCGGTTCTCTACATTGCCCTGTCTCAGTTCTCTACATTGCCCTGTCTCGGTTCTCTACGTTGCCCTGTCTCGGTTCTCTACATTGCCCTGTCTCAGTTCTCTACGTTGCCATCTCGGTTCTCTACATTGCCCTGTCTCGGTTCTCTACATTGCCATCTCGGTTCTCTACATTGCCCTGTCTCGGTTCTCTACATTGCCCTGTCTCGGTTCTCTACGTTGCCATCTCGGTTCTCTACATTGCCCTGTCTCGGTTCTCTACATTGCCATCTCGGTTCTCTACATTGCCCTGTCTCGGTTCTCTACATTGCCCTGTCTCGGTTCTCTACATTGCCCTGTCTCGGTTCTCTACGTTGCCCTGTCTCGGTTCTCTACGTTGCCCTGTCTCGGTTCTCTACATTGCCCTGTCTCAGTTCTCTACATTGCCCTGTCTCAGTTCTCTACATTGCCCTGTCTCGGTTCTCTACATTGCCCTGTCTCAGTTCTCTACATTGCCCTGTCTCGGTTCTCTACGTTGCCCTGTCTCAGTTCTCTACATTGCCCTGTCTCGGTTCTCTACATTGCCCTGTCTCAGTTCTCTACATTGCCCTGTCTCGGTTCTCTACGTTGCCCTGTCTCAGTTCTCTACATTGCCCTGTCTCACATTCAATCACTCTAGGCCTTGTTCATACAGATAAGCGGCACAAGCCACCTCAAATGTAATTGTGACTTGATCCTAGTTGGCTCATAGAAATCTATAACAATGTAGAAGTCAGTATACCAGTTGCTTGGTAACCATAACAGGAATGGACAAAAATATTTGAAGCAGCAAACAATTCTGTTTGTTAAGTTTAACTACAAGTGTGTTTTCTGAAAACACATTACTCAGGAGAAATGGAGGGAATGAATTCTTGGCCAACCATGAGCCATCTAGTTACAACCTGTCACAGTGCTAGATAGTTATTGATCAAGAGTAGGGGACAGGGGAAGGGGCCTGGCTATGGATTGACAGTCTAATGTGGTTTACAGACCAGGGTCATTCGGTTAAAAGAAAGGGAGATTGGACAGGGGAGTTTATTTTTCCAGACTCCCCTTAACAATTAGTAAAGGCTTTTGTTTCATGTTCAATAGAACCTCCATTAGCCCACTGTTAGGTTAGTCCTCCAAAAACTCCTTGGGAGGCTAGAATACAAATTACATGAGAAGACACTGATTATTTCAATAGTTACAAGCCCCTTGGGAATGAATGAGAGTGCATAATTGTAATGATGAGAGACTGACAATGTCTGAAATAGATTGACTACTCTAGGCTGATGCCGAGCCCCTGTAGGAGAAGAATGAATTTGCCTCTAGAGGCTGATTTATGGTCTCTTATGTATTTTTCCTTCTAATGGTTAATGTTAGGGTTGGGATAATGTAAACTAGATCTGTGCCTGCGGGCAACTTCTAACAGGAGCCTATAGTTCCTATGACTACTGTAGGTCAGGATGTCTCCTAATATGCATACTACTTATGAGCTAGCGGCAATACGCTGGTGATATCAAATAGATTTCACTGAGAGATACAAAGTATTGAGTTTCTCCATGATGTCATGCAAAAAAGTAAGTTGGTGTGTGGTTGCAAAGGCAGAATCATCTTGAAAAGCTCAGCACTGCTTAATGGCTTTTCTGGCCATTGTTAAACTGTTTTGAATGTAGCCATTTTACAGCAAAGGTAATCTACTAAAACTGGCATTGACATTTTGAGCTTAATATTGTTGAGTATTTAGATCAAATGATCAAAATTACTGTTCATTAACCAAGGCAAGATAAGATCAATATTGCAGTTGAATGAATAGCTGATATTTGTCCAAACTGTAGTTGAAAAGCTATACTTACATTAGACATGATCTATTACAATAGTAAGTACCCTGGACTTTAGAGACAGACTTACCCAGATCTGCAATTTGATCCTCTTGTCATTCTTGTAGACAGTCTTAACTTTGAAGTCGATGCCCACAGTGCTGACGAAGGCTGAGGTGAAGGCGTCGTCAGCGTAGCGGAAAAGGAAGGAGGTTTTACCCACGCTGCTGTTCCCAATGATCAGCAGCTTAAACATGTAATCAAAGTTCTGGTCCCCGCCCTCCTTCCCTTGAGTGGTCCCCTGAGTGGCAGACATCTGGTAATATCAGGAGTCACAGTGTAAAAGGTCATGACAAACTTAAAATCAACTCATTGGAATTAGAAATGGTACTTTTTAAGGTTTAGAAATGTTGCATGGAGGAGGGACGTTAAGGACGTGTAAAAGAAGAATAAATTATTAAACTAATCACACACAGACCCAGCCTGGTTTCATAGACTAGACATAACATAGTAAACGTAAATCATGTGACACTCAAACTAATATGATGTTACATTTGGTATAGTTACATAGGACAGGGGTTACTTAAGGCAAAACAAAAGTAGTGTGGTTGGTCATATAACGCAAATGTCTAGCATCCCAAAGGTTGTGAGTTCGAATCTCATCAGGGTAAACTTTACCATTTTAGCTAATTATCAACTTTTCAACTACTTACTACTTTTTAGCTACTCTGCAACTGCTTAGCATGTTAGCTAAACCATCCCCTAACCCTAACCTTAACCCTTTTAGATAAACCTTCCCCTAACCTTTACCCTAACTCCTAAACTTAATCCTAACCTTAACCTTAACCCTAACCTCTAAACCTAACCCCTAGCCTAGCTATATTAGCCAGCTAGCTAACGTTAGCCACCTAGTAACATATCATACATTTTGTAAATTGTTTACATATTCTACCTTTTGCAAATGTGTAACATATTGTACATTTGGCAAATTCGTATGTAATGGATGTGAAACGGCAAGCTAGTTAGCAGTGGTGCGCGCTAAATAGAGTTTCAATCGGTGACGTCACTTGCTCTGAGACCTTGAAGTAGTGGTTCCCCTTGCTCTGCAAGGGCCGTGACTTTTGTGGAGCAATGGGTAACGATGCTTTGTGGGTGACTGTTGTTGATGTGTGCAGAGGGTCCCTGGTTCAAGCCCAGGTTGGGGCGAGGGGACGGTCTAAAGTTATACTGTTACATTGGTGCCGTGACCCGGATCACTGGTTGCTGCGGAAAAGGAGGAGGTCAAAAGGGGGGTGAGTGTAACGGATGTGAAATGGCTAGCTAGTTAGCGGTGGTGCGCGCTAAATAGCGTTTCAATCGGTGATGTCACTTGCTCTGAGACCTTGAAGTAGTGGTTCCCCTTGCTCTGCAAGGTCCGCGGCTTTTGTGGAGCGATGGGTAACAATGCTTCGAGGGTGACTGTTGTTGATGTGTGCAGAGAGTCCCTGGTTCGTGCCCGGGTATGGGCGAGGGACGGTCTAAAGTTATACTGTTACAGTAACATATAATATAAATTGTAATTCGTAACATATATCATATACGAAATGGATGGTGAACAACCACAAAATGAATACATACCATACAAAACGTGAGTGTCTCTGATTAACGTAAGACTAATATGAAATGCTCAGACCAGATTGACACACCAGTCTCTCAGTTAGGTGTTAAAAACACAGACTGTGTGTCTGATAGCAGATGGCTTTGTGGAATAAACCAGAAAGGCACTACACACCCTGGGGAATTGAAGAGTCCACCTGTGTTCTACATCCTCACATCTATGTGCCTGCCAATGAACATCAGTCAGATCCTTCACAAGGTGTTTGATCAATTAGACTTTGATTTATCAAGGGGTATGCCAATCAATTCTACAATCCAATTACTGACTCTAGCAAATACAAAATGTGGAATGTTGAATCGTTCTTGCAAAATTCGCCATCATTTGTCAGCATTCTACAAAAATACAACTAGGCTACAGCAGACATCTTTGTTCCTAATAGCCTTAATGTTTTCACTGTGCCTCAGCAATCTGCCATGTCAAGCATGTGCCTGTTCTGTTTGTTCTGTTACACGAAGAATGATGCTTTCGGTTTTACATCAAGCAAGTCTACAATTGCACTATTAACAACACCGTACAATGTTTCGTTAACAAAATGTAATTTTACCTTACGCAATAAGCTATACAAGGACACATCATTTTAGGTGTTTAATGCGCTAATTTCCATTTTAAAATGTTATGATGACGACGAAAATACACGCTTCCATTTTGCTACACAGATGTAGTCCTCTTAAATTGGTTAAAACCTCACAGAATGTTGGATAATCGCAAATACACTGTAATCTATAGTAGCCGCCCTAGGTCAATCAAGTTCTTTCCGAAATTATATCACAGTCTAGAAAAATGGACATGATGAAGAAAACATATCTGACGACATTACAGCAAACAAACCTCATTCGAAGGCTTCGTGTCAGTCAGTGGCTTTTCCTAGTTTATTTATCAGGCTGTTATATAAATTCTTACTGTTGGAGACGGTTCTGTTTGAGCCGAGGCAATTTCAGCACCTCGGAGCTGTCCCCGTGTTTTCCCGAAGCTGAACCGTTGGAAAAGCGTAGTAAGCACGTTCAACGACGTCAAAGTTCACAATATGGGGCTTGTAGTCTTTATAATGCAAAAAGCGCTCCAGGAGATTGGAATATTAAAGCGATGTGACTACATCATTCAGCATACAACACAGTCACTTTGACAACAGCTGTGGGCCTGCATTACTCTTGATAAGCTCAAGAAAACCATTTAAAACTACATGAAGACTGCATTAAAAAAAATTAAAATCTTTTTGTGACCATTTTCATTTTACTAATGAAGTATTTTGGCAACTATAACATTTCCTCTGTGGCATTAGCAAAAACTATGCTTTCTTTTAGAATAAACAATATTACATTTCACAAATGTGCGTTTAGTCTACTACATTAATTTGTTCAATGTAATGATGATGTGTATTTGGAGTTCTGTATAGCCTCATTAAACCTGGATGCTATACAGATAGATGCTGGTAAGATCTTACCTTTCCGTATAAATCCATGTAGGCTGTGCTTCCCAATAATAAATAAATAAAACAAAATGTATTGTGATATGAGCCAAATGTTAATGAAAACAGTAAACCTCGACCGATATTACAAGACCTTCTTTCTGAAATTAATTATTTGTGAAGTCAATAATGGCTACTCGTTCTGAGCATCACTGCCGTCAGTCTCTCAGCCCCCGCCCAGAAATCATGCTCCGCTTCAGAGAACAGTAAACAGAACAGGAGGTGCTGGTGCACATGATTGATAGCGTCTCTGGCAGCGGCGTGCCGGGGTTAAGCAGATGGAGTCAAGATGTGCAACAATGTGTCAGTTACAATTATGCCTTTATCATCATTTTGGAAGATAGATAAGATCCTAATGGAAAAAGTATATAGGGGTAGGCCTATACAGCAAAATACAGCAAATTCAAACATCTAGGTAGGCCTTTATGAGATTTGCAATATTGTCTTTAAACCTTGGATGGGGGATGTTAGAAAATGTGGGAAATATTGTGCCAATGTCACACAAACTTGGATAGTAATTATAGTAAATAGTAATGTACAATTAACAATGTCTACACTGTATTTCTGATCAATTTGATGTTATTTTAATGGCTTTTCTTTCAAAAACAAGAACATTTCTAAGTGACCCCAAACTTTTGAACGGTAGTGTATATATGGATGTCGATTAAGGCAGCCCCCGCACCTCTCTGATTCAGAGGTTCGGTTAAATGCGGAAGACACATTTCAGTTGAATGCATTCAGTTGTACAACTGACTAGGTATCCCCCTTTACATTACCAATATACAATAATATGTCATCATAGTCAACAGCCCCTCCACATTTCATTCAGCCCATTTATCATCTGTGCCAGGCTCATGTGGCTACTGTTCTAGACAACTGGACCGCACCTGTTCTCTGTTGCTATTTCTGGTCTGACTCGCCTGAGTGTCAGTCTGTTTGTACTTTCATGCCACCTCCCTGTCACTCGTGGCCATGACAAACAATGCCAGCAATGGAGTTGGCAAGAGTACAAACCATTCTGGGACCAGGCTATCCCATGGTTACAATTGTGATCAACTAGACCACACCTAATCTATGTTGCTATTTCTTACAGTCCTGAGGAGAACAAAATGCTGGGAGGAATCAGGTTGTCAGACTAGTCTGAGTTAAGGTCACAATAACCTTCTGTATTTTGCACATGTCATTATGATAATAGGCTGAATCTACTGCACACCCAAAGCTGATTTGTGAAGGTGCTGCAGACAAAAGGCAAAACTGGAGAAACAGGAGAAATTCTCTGCACACTTCCAGTGCCATTATGATAATAAATATGACTTCCATGTTGCCCTATAAAGCATCATTCATTTGGCCTACATCTGACTAGATTGTGTTATGTAAAATATAAGTGTTTCGGACAATATATCTGATTAAAATGTTATATTGGGTGACTTAACGACACTACCAGACACAACAAAAGTTACAAAATGAGATAGACAGGCAATTTCATTGGCTGTAGCGTGGCCACTACCCATTCTTTAGTTGTTGGTAACCTCAGTTATGAAATGAAATTACCTATCCAGGTACCAGGAACGGATTTGATTGGGTGTGTTATTTATTAATGACTAATGGGCGGGAATTAAGCGTTTGGCCTTTTGATTGATGTCTACTGGCCGCCTGAATGGCTCATTGACCTATAAAATAAGGGATTGCTAAAACGGGGACGCGTCAGGTAGGTCGCAGTTGCAAAGCCTAATGTGCGTGTTTTACTAAATTGTAGCCTATTTGTGCAACTATCTTAAGTAACCAATTTATGTCGTGCAATAATATTACAACACATGTTTTCTCGTCTACAAATGTGTCTGCAAAATGTTCTATAAAACATACATAGGCTTACAGAATCAACGTGTATAACATATGTGGGAAATATCTTGCTAAACATCTTGGGGTAATGATCAACTCACCATTAACGCATTGCATTGATATAGTAGCAAATTCGCTTTGAACAATTGTTACGTTTGAAAAGATTTTGATGACTGAAGTTTCGTAAACAAAAGTTTTCTAGAAATTGCTTTGCACGATCATATAACACTATGGCACCCTCTGCTGGGGGCTTGAATCCTTGCATGTCTATTGAATTACTTTATTAATTGTCGATGTCTATGACACGTTGCAAATGTCAATATCAGAGAAACTCTATTTGCATTGCTTTACAACTACTTTGAATGCCGGCAACAACTTTTGTGTTCAGATATTTATTTATGATTGTGTCAAAAATAAACAATGAATTAAGACATTAAGCCTATCCCTGTCTACCTGACTGTTGCCTCTGCTGTTTTGATTGGCCTAGTACAGTACAAATATGGATGCTAACCACTGCTTTATGTAGCCTAATAGAGACAGTTTATCATGGAGGACTCCACAGAATTCATTCTCCAGGATCAAGGCTCCAGGCTCTGACAAATATTTTTAGGAACTCTATATAAAGAATGGAAGATAGATTGGATCGCCACATGTTTCCAACCCTTTGTATGAATGTCTTGGCTGGGTCTTGTTTTGGTCTTGGCTGGGTCATTGATGTCTCATCTTGTATGTGCAAGGCCCTTTGCAAGGCTTTTTCCACCTATGCAGCTGAATTGATGACATTAGGCAGGCTCCATTCAATCCCCTTGTTTTTTATTTATTAGTCTACAACTGTAAAACCCCAAGGGATAAGTATGTCCTACCTAGAACCAATTAAGGTGATATACAACTCAGTGGCGTCTCCCACATACCCCGTCCCCTAGCCTGAGTCCCAGTCTGTTTGTGCTACATGCCAACTTCTTGTCAATCGATGTCATGTTTGGCTGGACAATGACCAATGGAGTTAGAAAAATTACAAACAGTTCTGGGACCAGGCTAACCGTCTCCCATATTATTGACTGGCAATATTATTTTCATACAGGTACCTTACCTGCCCTCGAGTAAAGCTCAGATCGTAAACGTCATGCAGCTTCTGAAGGGACGCAGAGGCCAACTAGTTGATCTGGGATCAGGAGACGGGAGACTGGTGAGTTGGCTCTGATGAAATAAAACTCTCTGCTATGAACAATAGAGGCTGTGTTCCAAATAGCACCCTCTCCCCTATATTCTGTACTTCTTAAAGGACTATATAGGGAATAAGATGCCATTTGGGACACATACCGTGTCTGACACTTACATTTCTCTCTGTTCTAGCAAGGGATCTTGTGTGGCGAGGACAACAAGCAACAGACAAATGATAGTGAAGTCACTCTTTTGCTGCAGTGAAGTTATAGGTAGTTGTATGACTCAACTTTCCTCTACCTTCTTGTCTTAGGTGTTTGCTGCCTACTCTGTTGGCCTCCAGTGTACTGGATTTGAGATAAACTCCATGTTGCTGGCATATGCTAGAGTGAAGGCACGCTGGACAGGAGTACCACCCAGCCAGGCAAACTTTGTCAACAAGGACTTCTGGAAGGTACAGTATAGTTCTTTAACATTGTGTTTATTAGACACATACTCTTTACTAAATGTGTTTTCTCTCATTTGACAGACTGATTTGTCAAACTACAACAATGTGACTGTATTCCTAGCCCCAGGATTGGTAAGCGCTCTATCCATGCTAGGCCTCCGCACAGCAAGAACAATTCCTGCTCTTATAATATGATTATTTCTACAATTAGATTTTTAATAACTAAATTATATTCAAACAGTCTTAACTCAGAAATTATTGGGTATGCTGGATCATTTGACAAGAGAGTGTTGATCTGATTGGTTGATGACTAAAACCAGCCTCTCTGATTGGTCCTCAGATGGAGGTGCTGTGTGAGAAGCTTCTGAGGGAGCTTCCTGATGACGCGTGTGTCGTCGCCTGCCGCTTCCCCTTCCCCCAGTGGCCCCACCGAGCCTCGCAGGGCGACGGCCTCGACCAGGCCTGGGCCTATGACATCAGCACTGTACGCTCAGCCCTGGGCCAGGCATGACCCTATGACCTTATACTGTGCATCGATGACTGGATTAGTCCTAATGTCATTCACTGGTTCACACCAAACCCAATATATGCTAATTATCACCCCAAATCAAACCCAGTATCGCCAACTGCTTCTGTCTTTGTGTACCTTTTCTTTTTTGATTTATTCAAAATTCAAAAGGCACTCGCACATCTGAGCTATCTTTGTTGCAGGTGCATGGTAACAGTTGAACAAGATGAGAAAAAAGAAGAAACCTGCACACTGCTCTTGATAGTATCACTGCTCTTACGTATCGGCCTCATGGCCTTCCTCAGAGCATTTGTGAGTTAACAAAAAAAATGTACACCCTTATGTAGACATAGCTCCACCCACATCCGTTCAATGCATCAAATGGGATTGGAGTTGAGGGAAAATGATTTGAATATTTCTGTTATATTTATTGTTATATTTTGTAATGCTTACTTAAGTGTTAACATAAAACATTAAACGGGTGTTGTTGGAAGTAGACTAAAGTGCAGCGTGGTCAGCTACATTTTCCTTTTATTGTAAAATGTCCCCAACAAAACAACCGTGAAGCTTACAGGGCTAAGTGCCACAAACAAAGTTAACTACCCACACTGAAGGAGGGGAAAAGGGCTACCTAAGTATGATGCCCAATCAGAGACAACGATAGACAAAACATAGAAATAAAGAAACAGAACACATAACATAGAATTCCCACCCCACATCACACCCTGACCTAACCAAATAGAGATATAAAACGGCTCTCTAAGGTCAGGGCGTAACAACACGTCTGTCAAACCACAATGAGGACATCAACCCATCAAGCAAGTTTTCATAAATCATTGGTTACAGGGCAAGAAAAACATCAGAGTAATTTGAAATGGTGGCATTAATTCATGTTCACATTTACAACATAACGTATAAAGGCATTTCATCATTAAGTCCTTTAGGAAATAATGTCTGGAGGGTGAAAATCCCAAAACATTGTCTTTTGCTCAGAGTGTTATTTATATCCCCTCCCATGTCTGATATCTTCACTTTCTCTATGCCACAAATTCTAAAGGTAGAAATGTCATGTTTTTGGTCTTTAAAATGTACTGTGACTAGATAATACCTGTCGTTTCTCCTGATTGAACTATTACGTTCACTAATTGTCTGTTTGAGAGAAGCAGAGGTTTAACCTACAGAACACAGACCACATGGACATTTAATAATGTAAATAACATGCGTGGTGGAGCACGTAATAATGTCATTTATTTGGAACCGTTTTCTTGTATGTGGGTGGCAGAAATATTCACACTCCATCATATTGTTGCACTGTGCACCATTCGGAAGAGGGTGTTAAAGAGCCCGGCTCATTTTCTTTTGTGGCTGGCAGTTGGCATGGACCAATTTCTCACGTAAATTGCTTCCTCCTATATACAATAAATCGTGGATTCTTAAATTCAGCTGGCAGAGCTGGGTCCGATGATAAAACATGCCAGTGTTTCCTGACATCATCTCCCACTTTGCGCGACTTCAAAGTATATGTGGAGGTGAACATTACAGAGTGTTCTTTAGCTTTAGTGGGTCTTTTTTGTAGCAGTTCATCTCGTGTTTTCACTAATTCCAAATTAAGAGCTTCATCCACACATTGTAATACTAGCAAGAGCAGTTTGTTGATTTATTGACCAATATATGAAGGGTGAGGTGTGTGCCAAGCTTCATTGGTCAAATCTAAAGGAAGGGGATTATAAACATGTCCTTACACTGTAATTAAACCAGGTGCCAGTTACTCACCTGGTGAGAACAAATATGCAGAGCATTTGAAGTAATTATGTCAATTAGTCTTTCCCACTGTGGTGTGAAAGTAAGGTTGCAAACTGTGACAGAAATTAATACAATTCTATTTTCTGGATGATGTTGACAATGTTTTTTGTTCCCAGCTGGGTTATTGTCTTATAAAATGTCCACTCTGTAGGACCTAGTCATTTTAACTTCCACTGAGTTACAGGAGGCTACTTTGGAAAAAGCTAGAAGAGCATTAGTTATCCAAGCTGATCACTGTACTGGCCAGTGTGCATTGATATAGAGGTTAGAGCAGGACATACAGTAGAGAGCCCAGCATTTGTCTGACTTCATATCATATAATCCCCACTCTAACTAAAAAGGCACGTTAATTGTATTGTCTTTCCACATGCCAATCAGGCAGGAGAGAGCAGAGGAACAGTAGTAGACCAGTGAGGGAAGCACGGGCAAATTCTTAAGCCAACTCCTGTTGTTTAGATGTGGAGGGGGTGGGGGCTTTGCACGTCTCCCCCTTAGTCAGCAGACAGAAGCAGTCACACAGGAGGTGGGAAGGTTGTGCATCCCAAATTGCACCCTACTTCTTATATAGTGTATTACTTTTTACCAGGGCCCATCGGTATCATGTCAAAAGTAATGTGCTATGTAGGGAAATCAAGGTGGCACACGGTCTCCACTGGGAGCCTGGGTCAATGTGATCATAACCACAGATTTAAAGCTTGCAGAGGGCTCTGCTGTACAACACAGAGTACCCATGGCTGTGCCCAGGAACTATGGTAATCTGCTATGACATACTGGCAGATCGTTAAACTGTATTCCAACCTGGAGGACTGTAAAATAACCACCTGATGGTGCTAGAACCTCAAATTAAAATCATAGTGGCAGAAAACCATAGTTGAATTAATTTACACTCACAATTTTGTAGCATTTCAATGCGCTGTAGCAATGTATATGATTTTACAACACATACTGCTGTCTCTAACTCTGAATGATCGGCTATCAAAAGCCAACTGACATTTACTCCTGAGGTGCTGACTTGTTGCACCCTCTACAACCACTGTGATTATTATTGTTATTTGACCCTACTGGTCATCTATGAACGTTTGACGATCTTGGCCATGTACTGTTATAATCTCAACCCGGCACAGCCAGAAGAGGACTGGCCACCCCTCAGAGCCTGGTTCCTTTCTGGGTTTCTTCCTAGGTTCCTGCCTTTCTAGGGTGTTTTTCCTAGCCCCCATGCTTCTACATGGGGCAGCAGGTAGCCTTGTGGTTAGAGTGTTGGGACAGTAACAGAAAGGTTGCTAGATCGAATCCCCAAGCTGACAAGGTAAATATCTGTCGTTCTGCCCCTGAACACTGTTCCTAGGCAGTCATTGTAAATAAGAATTTGTTCTTAACTGTCTTGCCTAGTTAAATAAATAAATAAACTTCTGCATTGCTTGCTGTTTGGGGTTTTAGGCTAGGTTTCTGTATAGCTCTTGTGACATCGGCTGATGTAAAAAGGGCTTTATAAATACATTTGATTGATTGATTGATTAATACTGTACATACAGAACACATGATTTAATCATTTGGTTTTCATCACTGATTCACCCAACTATCAGATTTGATGAGTTGTTATCAAGATTTTGCTTGTGCTTGATATAAGTCTGGTATGTGACACTGTCCCACACCTTGACACTGAGTATATGGTGTTGATGATGATGTAATGGTAATAATGAAGATTATAATGATGATGATGATTAATATTTAGGATTGCAAGATTGGGTAAATATTTTTCATTTTATCCAAGCCTTTTCCTTTATCGTAAGCATATAAACACCAGTCATTGACATGCCAGTACTGATTCGAGGTAGCTCTACCGGATCTCTAGACTGACGTCGTAGAGCCAGCCAGACAACGGGGCGGGGCCTACGATATCATTCTGGCTAGTCAATGAGACCAGGCTGCATATAAACCCAAGCACTCTTGACTGCATTCAGAGTACGAGCAACGAAGTCATCACCTCGCTATGGAATTACTGAGGAATATCTCTCAACAGCCGACGAATAGCAACAGGATGTACGAGCCCAACCAACCCGGGTCCTGTGAACTGCGGAGAAAGAGAACTGAGGACCACGGTCATGCACCTGCAGAGATGTCGAAGATTATCACGGATCCTGCCACCGGGAAATGTTACTGCCGTGGGAAAGTTCTGGGAAAGGTAGCCATCAGTGAATTACAACAAAACGCAAATTACGCAAAGACAATATGGTTCTTTATGTGTCTACTTTGGGAATAGTACACTGTTATTCCAAAGCATGCACACTTTAAAGGAACCTGGTAAATGTGCTTATCAATATGATTGTGTTATTTTCTTTTCAGGGAGGTTTCGCCAAGTGCTATGAGATGACCGACCTGTCCACGAGTAAAGTTTATGCAGCGAAAATTATTCCCCACACGCGCGTCTCCAAACCGCACCAACGGGAAAAGGTAAGAGCGCGCACCACTATTCATCATGTATTATAATGTCTATATAGATTGAAACTGAATGTCTAGGACTTTTGAATAATTAGTTAATGAATTGCTTTTAATAATCACTATTATATCTCTTCTCCATAGATTGACAGGGAAATCGAGCTACACAGAGTTCTCCACCATAAACACATCGTGCACTTTTACCATCATTTCGAGGACAAAGATAACATCTACATCCTCCTAGAATACTGCAGTAGAAGAGTGAGTGTTAACTGCTACACTTGAATACTAAGCCTTTATTACTGAACTAAACTGAGAAATTCCTGCATACAGTAGCAGCACCTCAAAAGTACAGCCCTTACTGGGCAGCAGACATAAAATGGGGAAACAAAAAATCATTTGTTTTTATTTTCCATAGACTGCCTTGACTGATCTAATATTTATTCCCATGTTATCTTTGTACAGTCTTTGGCACATATCCTGAAGGCACGCAAAGTGCTCACAGAGCCGGAAGTGCGATACTACCTCCGTCAGATCGTCTCAGGGCTGAAGTACCTGCATGAACAAGAGATCCTACACAGAGACCTCAAACTTGGTAAGCATCTATGGCAAGAGACACAATAGAAGCCAGAGTCGTTATCATTCAATCGGCTTTGCCAAGCACAATGCAGAGGGATTCAAACCTGCAACCTTCACCTGTCAATCTGTAAACCAACCACTTTATGATATTGATGACTCAGTAAATGGTACAATATTTGTGATCTTCTTCTCCCCTCCTAGGTAACTTCTTTGTGAGTGAGACGATGGAGCTGAAGGTGGGAGACTTTGGGCTGGCTGCCAAGCTAGAGCCTGCTGGGAACAGGAGGAAGACCATCTGTGGGACACCCAACTACCTGTCCCCTGAGGTGCTCAACAAGCAGGGCCACGGCTGTGAGTCAGACGTCTGGGCCCTGGGTTGTGTCATGTGAGTACATTCTATTTTATTTCAAGTTTTTTGTCAATAGACGGCCCCTTAATTCCATTCCATATGTAAATACACTGTTATGACAACCAGTCACCAACTAAGTCTCCCCCTCCGTTCTCCAGGTACACCATGCTCCTGGGCAGACCCCCGTTCGAGACCACCAATCTGAAGGAGACGTACAGGTGTATCCGGGAGGCACGTTACTCCCTGCCCTCCTCCCTGTCGCCCCAGGCCAAACAGCTCATCTCCAGCCTCCTGGCCAAGACCCCGGAGGACAGACCTCACCTGGACCACATACTGCGCCATGAGTTCTTCTCACAGGTGAGTTAGCTAGCCCTCACTCAGCCTCTCTCTCCTGCTCTCTCTGTACCGTATGGAGCATGAGACTGCAAATCTAATTTTGTTTTAACATTCTGTTTCCTACTTATGATAGGATTATTTGTCTATCTGCACTTTTTCATTCTCCTAACATCTCTCTCCCTCCTTCCAGGGTTTTGTGCCAGAGCGTCTTCCTGCTAGTTGCTGCCACTCCGCTCCAGAGTTCCACGTCTCCAGCCCTGCCAAGAGCTTCTTCAAGAAGGCCGCGGCTGCCCTCTTCGGCGGGAAGAGAGACAAGGTCAAATACTACGAGACTCTGAGTGAGTATATCAATTATTCTCCTCATAAGACCGCCTTAGTCAATGTCGCCAATTATTAAATCAGGTCAAATTTGTTTACCTTGTAAAATGATTATACAATGTTGCTAATTACCAAGTGATGATTAAAGCTGT
Organism: Oncorhynchus tshawytscha; assembly: GCF_018296145.1. Lineage (NCBI taxonomy): Eukaryota > Metazoa > Chordata > Actinopteri > Salmoniformes > Salmonidae > Oncorhynchus > Oncorhynchus tshawytscha. The sequence goes on along the minus strand of NC_056440.1, from coordinate 25,539,098 downwards.
GGTGTCGTAAATCCACTGATGTATCATGAGTGTTTTTGGCAGATTTCCTATCTAATCACACATCTGGTATAAATGAGAGGCTGCAGGGTGAGGCCATCCAGAATATTTGCTGACTGTGTGTTGTCTCTGGTAGATAAACTCACCAAAGAGGAAGAGGAGATCTACAAGCTTCGACATGACCTGAAGAAGACGGTTATCAGCCAGCAGCAGCAGATCAAACAGATGACTGAGGTGAGAAGCTCATCACTCTCTATTTGACCATGATAGTCATGATGAAATAAAATATAAAGTCAACACAGACTACTGTAATGCACAGCATTAGGGGAGTAGTGAAAAGTCAGATTATGGAAAAGCAATTGTATGAGGAAATACTGAATCATGATAAAGGAAAGTGTGAGGCCATGTTATTTAACCCCTCCCTCTTTCTCCTCACCTCAGGATGGAAGGCCACCGTCACCATCTGCTGGGAGGCCTGTCGCCCTGGCAACAGAGGGCCTGCCCCCGACGACGCGAGACACCATCCGGCTTATTGTCAGGGGCAGTCTGGGTAGCTGCAGCAGCAGTAGCGAATGTCTAGAGGACAGCACCACTGGCAGTGTGGCTGAGACAATCACCAGTGTTCTCAGAGGATGCCTGGAAAACATGCCCAAAGGTAAGCCTATCGCACTTATAATCCTGGAGATGAGACATGATTTTGTTTAAATAAGGCAGGTACAGTGTAATTATACTGTAGTACTTACTACCATGTAAAGAAATGATTCCAACACCAATGTAACTTAATATGATAAAGTGGGACTCCCTTTGTTATTGCATATGGTTGAATTGTGTTTTAATCACAACTACCTTTCTGTCTCTAGCGGATGACATCCCCAAAGGGACAGAGTGCAGTAATCTGCAGTGGGTCACTAAGTGGGTGGACTACTCCAACAAGTATGGCTTTGGCTACCAGCTTTCAGACCACATAGTGGGCGTTCTGTTCAACAACGGGACACACATGAGCCTCCTCGCAGACAAGAAGTGCGTACTCTGTTCTCTTTATCACACAACACATCACTCATACCTTAGTTGGAGATTGTTTAGGCTCTATGGGTTTTTACATTCAGCTGTCAGATTGAACATCACAATGCTTGATGGGCGTAAATAAACAGAAGTGGAAAGTATTGCCGGCTTCAGATGTAAAAGTCAACAAAAAGTATGCGACAGAGAAGGTCTTTGCTGTCATACTGATAAATACATCTGTTTGGCATGCATCTTGTCCTTCAGAAACATGCAAGTGCTTATTTTGGTTGCTAACTCTCTTTTCCCTCTGTCTCTTCTGTCTGTAGGACTGTCCACTACTATGCTGAGTTGGGTCAGTGCTCTGTGTTCTCCACATCTGACGTGCCTGAGCATTTCATAGGTCAGGTGACCGTCCTCAAGTACTTCGCTCACTACATGGAAGAGAACCTGATGGATGTAAGTCTAGCCTCTAGCCTCTCCTCTCATCCTCTATTCCTCTTTTCCTTTCCTGTTGATCCTATCTATCCTCTCAGTAATATCTTCCTACTGTTACCATTTCCCAAAAAAATCCTCTTTCCTGTCTTTCCTCCCGGTCCTTCACTCCACTCTCCTTTCCTGTCCTTCACTCCACTCTCCTTTCCTGTCCTTCCTCCCGGTCCTTCACTCCACTCTCCTTTCCTGTCCTTCCTCCCGGTCCTTCACTCCACTCTCCTTTCCTGTCCTTCCTCCCGGTCCTTCACTCCACTCTCCTTTCCTGTCCTTCCTCCCGGTCCTTCACTCCACTCTCCTTTCCAGCCCCCTCTCCTTTCCTGTCCTTCCTCCACTCTCCTTTCCTGTCCTTCCTCCCGGTCCTTCACTCCACTCTCCTTTCCTTCCTCCCGGTCCTTCACTCCACTCTCCTTTCCAGCCCCCCCTCCTTTCCTGTCCTTCACTCCACTCTCCTTTCCTGTACTTCCTCCCGGTCCTTCACTCCACTCTCCTTTCCTGTCTTCCTCCCGGTCCTTCCTCCACTCTCCTTTCCTGTACTTCCTCCCGGTCCTTCACTCCACTCTCCTTTCCTGTCCTTCCTCCCGGTCCTTCACTCCACTCTCCTTTCCAGCCCCCTCTCCTTTCCTGTCCTTCACTCCACTCTCCTTTCCTGTCCTTCCTCCCGGTCCTTCACTCCACTCTCCTTTCCTGTACTTCCTCCCGGTCCTTCACTCCACTCTCCTTTCCTGCCTTCCTCCCGGTCCTTCCTTTCCTTTCCTGTCCTTCCTTCACTCCACTCTCCTTTCCTGTCCTTCCTCCCGGTCCTTCACTCCACTCTCCTTTCCTGTACTTCCTCCCGGTCCTTCACTCCACTCTCCTTTCCAGCCCCCTCTCCTTTCCTGTCCTTCACTCCACTCTCCTTTCCTGTACTTCCTCCCGGTCCTTCACTCCACTCTCCTTTCCTGTACTTCCTCCCGGTCCTTCACTCCACTCTCCTTTCCTGTACTTCCTCCCGGTCCTTCACTCCACTCTCCTTTCCTGTCCTTCCTCCCGGTCCTTCACTCCACTCTCCTTTCCAGCCCCCTCTCCTTTCCTGTCCTTCACTCCACTCTCCTTTCCTGTCCTTCCTCCCGGTCCTTCACTCCACTCTCCTTTCCTGTACTTCCTCCCGGTCCTTCACTCCACTCTCCTTTCCTGTCCTTCCTCCCGGTCCTTCACTCCACTCTCCTTTCCTGTACTTCCTCCCGGTCCTTCACTCCACTCTCCTTTCCTGTCCTTCCTCCCGGTCCTTCACTCCACTCTCCTTTCCTGTACTTCCTCCCTGTCCTTCACTCCACTCTCCTTTCCAGCCCCCTCTCCTTTCCTGTCCTTCACTCCACTCTCCTTTCCTGTACTTCCTCCCGGTCCTTCACTCCACTCTCCTTTCCTGTACTTCCTCCCGGTCCTTCACTCCACTCTCCTTTCCTGTACTTCCTCCCGGTCCTTCACTCCACTCTCCTTTCTAGCCCCCCACTCCTTTCCTGTACTGCTCTCTCCCTCTGTTGTCTTTTCTCTCCTCCTCCTCCTAATCTTCTCTCAGTCTAATGATTAAACCTGTTCCTGTGTTTGCTGTGTAGGGTGGAGACCTAGTAAGCCAGCCAGACACGCACATGCCCAGACTCTACCTGCTGCAGTGGCTCAAGTCTGACCGTGCCCTCATGATGCTCTTCAACGACGGCACGTTTCAGGTAAACACACACATCATCACAGCCAAAATAGACATTATGCAAAATAGACACAGTGCAGCTATGGTAAATCCACAGAACACTTCATGTAAATGCATAACACATACATCAGCTAAATATTCAAATCAGTTATTGTCTTCTATCGACTCATAGATATATTTTCAGATAAGAACCCAAATGTACTTATTCTACATTTCAGGCACATTGTTCATCAGTTTCCCAGGGGGGTTAAATATGAGACAATCTACATTAATGTTGGTATTATGCTATTTGTTGTATTTTCAGTACTTTATTAAACCATATATATTTTTCTAACAGGTCAACTTCTACCACGACCACACCAAGATCATCCTGTGCACCCAGAGGGAGGAGTACATGCTGACATACATCAACGAGGAGCGTGTGTCCTCCACCTTCAGACTGAGCTCCCTGCTCACCTCCGGCTGCCCCGCAGACCTGCGCCAACGCATGGAGTACTCACTCAACATGCTGCTGCAGCGCTGCAACTGAACCAGGAAGCAGCACCACGCGGGGAACCGTTTATACAGCCGGGCAGACTTCAACATGCTACTGCAGCACTGAACCAGGAAGCAGCGGCAGGTGGTGGGACAGTGAATGGGGTCGGACCTGTGTAAAGCAATGACTACTGATTGGTAACCTTTGCCAATCTATCAGCAGAGTTGCAGCTGAATCTGGATGGAGAGGCTCTGGAAAGGACAGTGTATTGAGCACAATGACTTTGAACAGAAAAGGGCTGATGTGTATGTTGATAATCGGAGGATAAGATGACTGGATGTTATGTTATGATGAGGGGATGGAGGTACGAATGTGAAAACCATCTGTTTTTGAGGAAGAGTGTGGAAGTGAAGAGGACAGTAACACTGGGCTGGAACCAGATACAACTGTTATGTTATTTTTCTAATGAAAGTAGAACCATAAGGGCTGATGGATGCTTCAAACTCGATCCTGGGGCCTCCCCTGGGTGCACGTTTTTTTTTTTTTTGTCCTAGCACTACACAGCTCATTCAAATAACCAATTCATCATCAAGCTTTGATTATTTGAATCAACTGTGTAATGCTAGGGCAAAAAAACTAAATGTGGCCCCAGGGGAGGCCCCAGGACTGAGTTTGGGAAACCCTACACTACAGGACTGTAATGTACACAGCACTTCTGCAGAGGGAGGGGAGGCTATGTGTGGGGAGAAACACAAGCTAACTTCAAACTGTGATTCATTCTCTGTGAGGACAGATGGACATAACTGTTTTACTGTGAAGGAGGGGGAGAATGATGTTGATTATACAAGAAGAGCCATTACACTGTTAGACATTGGAAGAAAATAACTTATTGTGTACAAAAGTGAAGTATTTAATAAATATACAACTTTTTCAAAAAATATGTTCTGTGATATGACTGAGTTATTTGGGTTTGCACATATCAAATGGTCTGTCTTTATTTCAAGCGTTTATGGTTGAATTGTGTTTTAAAGATTGCTATGAAATGGTTGCTATTCTTAGATACAATGAACTACCTGTCTTAGTGAAACTCTCCTCAGGTGTAAAACATTTCCCGGATGTTTTGATTAAGAACTTTGAAATACTGACAGAATGAATTCCACAAAGCCTCAGGCAATACATTATACTTTAAACTCACTTGCATTTACATTCCTACAGTTAAATTTTTACTGGTTTCCCATGTCAGCAGTTTCTAGTGCATTCACATGTCAGGGAACAGAGGAGGGAGACGTGAGGGTCTGTTAAAGCACTTTGGTGAATTGAGGAAGCTTGACGATGATTCAGAGTGCAGCATTGGTCACATTGACATTGGAGCTGGAAAATGACACAATACTTTTATTTCCTCACCGGAAATAGCTGATTGAATTGGTTGTTGTGAGGGTGGATGGTAAAGGAATATGAAGGTAAGGGTGGATGAGGTTGAGGGTGGGTGGATGAGGGTCATTCTTGAGAAATATTGAATTTATACTTTCAGATTGTCCATTCTTTTGCTTTCTCAATTGATAGCCGTTCAAAGTTGCTTTGTAAGAACAACCCCCCTTTTACAAAAACTCCCATGGTACCTAACATCACTACACTTTAGACTTATGAGTTACCACACCCAGTCTCAGGGATGTTAACTCTGGAAGTTATTTTGGTAAAGCAGGTTTTTTCTTGTACCTCATTTGTGGAACAATCTTCAAAATGTTCTTAAATTTGATGTTTTAGTGCCTCTAGGACCGTTCAGAAAGCTGATTCAGGACCTTATTACTGATAAATGACTGTTTTTTATGACTGTTTTTCTTTCTGCTTGCATTTGGTATTTATATTTTGATATGTGTATATTCTGTCATTTCTGTAATTCAGGGCTCACCTGTAAAAGAGACCTTGGTGTCACTATGACTCCCTGATAAAATAATGGTTAAATGAATGAATTTAAATAAATGTAGTAAAATGATGCCACGGTTATTATTGCATCAGTGCGTGATGTTCCTGTTTGACTGTTTAAGATCATCTTTCCCATAGAGATCCTATTGAATTACTAATTCCTAATTGTATGATATTTGCTTTCACCTTGTTTGACTTCGTATCCATAGAAACAGGTAGAGCTCGATCAAGAATTCTATTTCTATGGGAAGGACTTTGGTTACGTAAGAGAGAGAGACATACAGTCCTAGTGACAGCCTGGTCCTTGACGTGGTTCTCCTCGTCAGCCTGCCTCTGACCTCAGCTCTGCCTGTCTATTCATCTTCTCATTCTGTTCTGACGAGGCCTGTCCCTGGCTCACCCTCCATTTACAGTTCACAGATGTTCAGCATTGCATCGCATAGAATTGATGATAATGATAACGTAATAATAGCGTTTACTGAGATAGCGGTTTAACATTGAGCTGGATTACATTTCCCACCACTTATTTATTCCCTTCCTGAAAAATGACTTATCTGTTGTTGACAGGTTCTGTTATTAACAGCAGAGCCTGAGAGCGTCAGTGAACCATGAGGTATTCAGAGCTGAAAGTGGAGTGTCTTTAAAATGGTTGTCTTGTCAGCCAAGGCACTGCATCCTGTGTGTGCGTGTGCGAGTGTGTGAATGTGTGTGTGTGTGAGTTTGTGTATGTGTGAGTGTGTGTGAGTGTGTTTGTGTGTGTGTGTGTGTGTGTGTGTGTATGTGTGTGTGTGTCTCTGTGTGTGTTTGTGAGTGTTAAGAGAAAATATGTATACAGCTAACCTCAATTACTGTACATGATGAGTCATCTTCAGTGGTCGAATATCTTTTCTCCTCCAGTCATTATGTAAAGACAGGTTAAACATGTATTATCTTGGATATCCATCTTGAATGACTGTCTTTTAAAAATGTACCCCATTTTTCTCCCCAATTTTGTGCTATCCAATTACTAGTTACAATCTTGTCTCATCGCTGCCATTCTCCATTGGGCTTGGGAGAGGCGCCAAGTTGCACTGTTTCTTAACACACTGCTCGCTTAACCCGGAAGCCATTGGGTCGGAGAATCAAACCTCAGGCTGCAATGTGCCACTCGGGATGCTTGAGTAACTTTCTTGAAGGTAAATTATACATGCTCCTCATACATAAACATGAACACACAACGAGACAAGGCAGGAAGTACAAGAGGAAGGAACGGGCATTATTTATGACACTTCCAGGTCTCAATTCATGTGGTTTGACATCGACAGCCTCTGGAGTCGGTGGTTCCTTCGGTCAGAGTCACACAGATAAACTACAAACGCTGACATCAAATGATGTGATGCATGCCATGCACGCCAAGACCAATATGCCCCCTCTTCTCCACATCCAAACACATTTCAGGAGGTCGAACATCCTGCAGAAAAGGAATAGTACGTTGGATAGAGTAGTAGGAGTTGCATGATACCACCTCAATAGTTGGCACAGATCTAGGATCGGTTAAGCGTCTTTCCATCCTAATCTCAGCAATTAGAGGGTAAAATACCAAACTCACCAGAGATCAGCTTCTAGAGGTACCTTAATCCAACTGTTATTGAGTCAGCATAGGAGACTGGCCCAGTTGCACAATCTTAGAGGATTTCTTAACCAACATTAATAATTTACAGCAGCCTAGCCCATTTAAAAATCCATTTAGATAGTGGAGTTCAGTCCTAACATAAAGACTAAGCTCAGAAGATGTTCTTGGGAGTGTCAGTGTCTGACAACAATCTGTTCACTTCAGATTATGCAGGTTCTTCAGCTTCTTCAAACACAAACTGCTTCATGTCACGTTGTCAGCAGAGAACTCCTAACATGTGCACAGGCTTAGCAAGAGAATCTCTAAGCTAGGGTGCCAAAGGGGATCTTTCTCCCTCAACTATCGTCACAAAGTTTTCTCTGGGCGAAAGTGTGACTCACAGCTTCTTTAAAGTAGCCTGTGCCACAAATAGAACAGTGTATTTTCACATGCTGCTACCCTTACTCCAAGATTAAAGCTGCCTTTGATAATGTTTAATTCACAAGTTCTGAGTCTTGGATTTTATACCGTATGATTATTGTTACAGACTGAACAGTAAGTACCAAATGGGGAACATTACGTCAGTTCACAGTTGGAGTAACTTTCTTCCCAACAGCACACTCCTTTTTTTAAACTGGTAAGTGCACACTGAGGGAAGGAAGCAATTACTAAGTTCCTCTTTGCTGTATGTTGCTGTACGTTCTTTGAACCAGAGCCACATATTTAGATGATACATATAATGCTAAGCTTTGAACCAGAGCCACATATTTAGATGATACATATAATGCTAAGCTTTGAACCAGAGCCACATATTTAGATGATACATATAATGCTAAGCTTTGAACCAGAGCCACATATTTAGATGATACATATAATGCTAAGCTTTGAACCAGAGCCACATATTTAGATGATACATATAATGCTAAGCTTTGAACCAGACATGAAACTGTAAGTTTGTACCTATTCCATTGTGTGAGTTATTAAGACAGACTTCTCAATAAACAAAAAAAGATTTTCAAAATCACTTTCTGATCATATTGCATTAACCTTGATATTGTTTAATCACAAATCCCAAACCATTAATGCAAACCATTCCGCTCATAATAAAAGTGAAAACAAGTGAATAGGTTTTAATCTGGCTCATGCATATTGTAAGCTCTCCATGCAAGCCTGTGCATGTCAGAGAGCAGAGCACAGTTCTAGATGTGAGAATTCAGCTGTACTGTACCCTCTCCTGGTATTTTACAGGGCACACAGAGCTAATGGATGTATCTAGTCCTGCCTATTCATGTAGCTTGGCACTACAGGGGGGATGGCTGTTCAGCTTGGCTCTACCCTCTGGGCCTGGTTGGCAACGAGAACCATGGCTAGTAAAATGGATATGCGTAAGCACGTGAGTACCCACAATGCCCTGACAGTCTGCCAATACCCAGCCAATCAGTTCCTATTAAATCCAGCCAGTAAAATGGCAGCATCCCTTGAGCCTAACTGAGTACAATGTAGTTTCCCTTGGACGCTGACCTAAGGTCTGTTTTCAGTTTTCCCTCTATTGGTTAACTTTAGGATTGGGCAGTTAAGCTGATCCTAGATCTGTGCATATGGGTAACTTCAGCCTAACAGATGTTTCCCCAGAGATGACGTCCGCTCCATTGACTGATACTTCAGTCAGGTTAATATGATGATTGACAGCTCATCCACAGTAGTGGATGAATGAAAAAATCTATCACAAACTAATACATTGAAAAGACTTGGTACACAACCTGCGTTGTAGGAGTGTCGTAACAGCTGTCATGGTTCATGAGTATTTATGACAAGAAGATAATTTGTAGGCTGACGGATGACAGGCGTGACTGATATGTAACATGTGTGCATCATAAATATGCATAATGTAGTAGTATGGTGTGAGAGGTGCACAAGGCTGACCACTGCTCTCCAGAGGCGGGTCTGCTTTCCCTCCCATTGTATGACGTCAGGAGGCAGAGCGGACTTCCTTGAAGTGAAGGGATATCCTGTTCCCCTCTCCAGGACATACATCTGTCACATGCTAGAATGGATATTTTCCTGTCAATGAGGCAGATTCATCAGTAATGTGAACAACACCGAGCACAAAACACAAGGATTAAGCCTAGTATTGATAGTTAGTTGGACTAAGTGTTAAAGTTAGGCTAATTTACTAGTGTTAAACATGCTTGCTGTATACACTGTGATGGTGATTTATGAACACAATACTGTAATGTGTTTTAGCAGCACATTGAGTTGCAACTTGCCTGAAATTTCCCCTCCTCTCAGTCCACCCAAGTAATGATTCTGCTGCTGTCCCAGGATCTCAACAATCAATGACATTCATTAGATTTGGCACCAGCCTGGCATCTGCTACTGCATGCCACACAGAGGTCAACTTCTCTCCCTCAGAAAGTAATACATAAAACAGGGAGAAAATATGCTACTGTTCTTACACAGCAGTGTTACAGGCCTGTTCTTCCAACATATGCTGTAGTAGCCTCCCTGCATGTGAACACCCTATGGCCTTTGCCAATAGGTTTGGACAAACTTTGGCTGTTGCCCTTCAATCTCTACAATATCATTAAAACACACACCATTTTCTTTGTATTTCACTACTGAACACATCAGCCTCAACACATCAGCCTGAACACATCAACCTGAACACATCAGCCTGAACACATCAGCCTCAACACATCAGCCTGAACACATCAGCCTGAACACATCAGCCTCAACACATCCGCCTCAACACATCAGCCTCAACACATCAGCCTGAACACATCAGCCTGGCACTTATCAACTAAACAGGATAGAAATGCCACAGTAATATTAGTATGGCGACAGTTTGAGGTCAAATTCCCAGGGAGACAAAAGTGTGCATTATCGATCTAAAACCATCATCTATTTATTCATCTTGTGTTTCTCTGACTCAACAGTGTTTCTGAGCTACGTGGGAGTGTTTTTACTGGGTGAATGTCACAGTCAACATTGGAATTAGGAGGGTTGAAAGTCAACTACTGGGTGTGGATAGACCAACCTTCTAATGTGTTAATCCATTATTGTGGAAGTGACATTCCATTCTTGCTTGTCACCATGAAATCTACACTTGTTTTAATAATGTTCTGTCAAGCTAAACTCAAGTCGCCCTCGCTTTCTTTTAATTCCCAAAACATGAATGGTGTTTTTAAGCAAGCACACACAGCTCAAAGCTATTTGGCTTTGGCATTAAATTGTTTGTCAAGCAGAGACATATAATTGATATCTGGCCAGACAATTACGCAGCAAACACAATTATCAGTGGCAGGTATCACTGTTTACAGCTAATGCTAATTTCTCCAACACACATTCATTAGCCTCCGTCTGCCTGAGGGATAATCGAAGAGAAACAACATGATCTTCCCCTGGCTGGGAGGCAACAGAGCAGCTATGTGCAAGGGGTTGGTGGGCCTTCCAGAGGAACGCTGCTAGTTGTGAGTGTGACTAAATACAGACTGGTGGAGCATCTAACACTGACGCTACAAGTGAGACAAGGGTTTAAATACACAGCTTCATGTTGAGGTTCGCTTCACAACACACGTGGAGGTAACTCCGGAGGTGGGGGACCAGAGATCTCTATATCATGACTCACCGTGGCTTTCAAGGTGTGGGTCGACCCACACACACACTGCACCTCCCTCTGAGGCATGTTGGGTTCTGCTCTGCTCAATGTCCAGAGTAACACCACAATAACTTCAGAGACTCAGCCTTTAAAAACAAGCATTATATAGCATTCAGTGTGTTCAGTATATCCACTCTGACTGTCCTCCAGTGTATTGATGTTGGAGGCCAGTGTGACTCGATTGCCATGGTAACAGTTCATGTTTTGATGTACAATAGTAATGATGACAATATCTACTTCATGCTCTGATAAATATGTCTATAGTACAGGAACTCTGCAGATATTGCAGCAGCTAACATAGGATGATATAGGCCTATCTGTCATTCTTAGCTGCAATGATGATGTTTACAAATTACTCTGCAAGGTAACCTCTTTTTACAGCACAAGGTTTGGGTACATTAAATAACATGGTGATATTGTTACACTGGGTGATAAATGGCCCAGTCTCCATCTATTTCTATGCATCTCTTTCTCCCTCTCTCTCCTTCCATCACTCCCTCTCTCTCCTTCCATCACTCCCTCTCTCTCCCTCTCCTTGGTGCTTCACACATGTTTTCCACAAAGCCACAACAAGTCGCTAACACATCAATGATGTATATAAACTCTGGATTGCTGATGCTATGTATTGGCCATCCAGAGGCTTTGAAGCCACCGGTCGGCCATATAGGCACTCCCCAGTAGGAGCAATTCTCCATAATAATTCATAGAATGATTCATAGAATTCATTTTATATATATATATTTTTTTAAGTATATGTATTTTTAGCTCACATGATATAAATGAAAAGTATGCATCAAGGTGCCTGTAATAGAATACGTGGCAAAAACAAATGTAAACATTAATATATGCATTTCTATAGCTGCCCCAAAAGAATTTACAACGGTGGGGGAGTGCCAAGATGGAGGCACGATGGCTTCAACACAGCGCCCCCTATCAGTCGTCTACTGTACATATAATCATTGTAACGCATCCCTGTGGTTTTCATCAAGCCAGTGAAACCATGGAGCACATGTCAACACTCACCTTCTCTACAGTAAATAATAGAACATGAGCCATAGGCAAGTCTACATCAGTATATTTACAATCCTACTTAGTTAGAACTAGGGACAGGAGTTTTTCCTGAACAGAGTTTTTCCTAGGTTTTTCCTGTGCAGGTCACATGGTCATGAGAAACTCCTGAGCCAACTCAAAGCAGCCAGGCATATCAAACAAACTGATCGCTGAGTTAAATATCTCTGATACAACCAATGCTCCCATGGCATTTCTTCAGACCCCATGGCACAGCACTAGTAAAGGGAAATGCCATGTGAAATGTTATCAGTGGTTCTCCCTCTGGGGTTGGCACAGACACACGGCCAGAGCGCTGCTCCACATGGTGACGTCTATCTGGGGAGAGAGATCCCCTCAGGCTTCCTCCAAAATCCTGGTGAGGCCTGACAGATATGGCATTTCAGAGCTACATACACGCACATGCACACACACACACACACACACACACACACACACACACACACACACACACACACACACACACACACACACACACACACACATTCAGACAGACACACACACTCAGACAAACACGCGATAGAGGTTCCCATCAATCAATTCTCTGAATACTTTCATTGGGATAAGCTACTGAAGCCTGTAGCCTTCTCCTGTAGAGTCGTTTTGGGGTAAAGAAGAGATTTGAAGAGGAAACATAGCTTTGCTGTTCGGTTTACACAAGAACTGACGTCTAACCATCCTTTCTTTAAAATAGCTTTATGTCCTGCTGATGTCATTGCTATAGAAAAATGTTTACATAACCCAATGAAACATTGTTCTGCGCAGATCCCCTCCAGACCGGGCAGTCAGTTACAATATTGTGTTCCTCCTCCCAGAACTTCAGTATCCATTGTGCATCTGGCCACTCTCAGTCATTGACCGAAAAGCGTTGGGTGCTCCCTGTGTGAACCACAGGAGGTTGGTGGTAACTTCATTACGGAGAACGGGCTCGTGGTAATGACTGGAGCGGACTTGGTGGAACGATAACAAACACATCAAACAGATGGTTTCCAGATGTTTGATGCCATTCCATTTGCGCCATTCTGGCCATTAATGCCATTAAATGCCATTAAAGCTGCTGTGGTCATCCCCCCCTTCAAAGGGGGAGACATTCTAGACCCAAACTGCTCCAGACCTATATCTATCCTACCCTGCCTTTCTAAGGTCTTCGAAAGCCAAGTTAACAAACAGATCACCGACCATTTCAAATCCCACCGTACCTTCTCCGCTATGCAATCTGGCTTCCGAGCTGGTCATGGGTGCACCTCAGCCACGCTCAAGGTCCTAAACATATCATAACTGCCATCGATAAGAGACAATACTGTGCAGCCGTATTCATTGACCTGGCTAAGGCTTTCGACTCTGTCAATCACCACATTCTTATTGGCAGACTTAACAGCCTTGGTTTCTCAAATGACTGCCTCGCCTGGTTCACCAACTACTTTTCTGATAGAGTTCAGTGTGTCAAATCGGAGGGCCTGTTGTCTGGACCTCTGGCAGTCTCTATGGGGGTGCCACAGGGTTCAATTCCCGGGCAGACTCTTTTCTCTGTATACATCAATGATGTCGCTCTTGCTGCTGGTGATTCTCTGATCCACCTCTACGCAGACGAAATCATTCTGTATACTTCTGGCCCTTCTTTGGACACTGTGTTAACTTCCGGGTCCGCCCGGTGTCCTTTGTCTAAATTGGTGCGTAATCTACAAGCTGCACGCAGTCATCCAGTGATTGAGAGGAGAGAGGAGGCTTTCAACGAACGATATATCATGAAGAGATATGTGAAAAACACCTTGAGGATTGATTCTAAACAACGTTTACCATGTTTCAGTCGATATTATGGAGTTAATTTGGAAAAAAGTTCGGCGTTTTGATGAGTGATTTTTCGGGTTTTTTTGGTAGCCAAACGTGACGCACCAAACGGAGCGATTTCTCCTAAACAAATAATCTTTCAGGAAAAACTGAGCATTTGCTATCTAACTGAGTCTCCTCATTGAAAACATCTGAAGTTCTTCAAAGGTAAATGATTTTATTTGAATGATTTTCTGGTTTTTGTGAAAATGTTGCCTGCTGATGCTAATGCTAAATGCTACGCTAGCTGCGCTAGCTGTTACACAAAAGCTTGTTTTGCTATGGTTGAGAAGCATATTTTGAAAATCTGAGATGACAGTGTTGTTAACAAAAGGCTCAGCTTGAGAGCTAGCATATTAATTTCATTTCATTTGCGATTTTCATGAATAGTTAACGTTGCGTTATGGTAATGAGCTTGAGGCTGTATTCACGATCCCGGATCCGGGATGGCTCGACGCAAGAAGTTAACAACCCTCCAGACGAGCTTCAATACCATACAACTCTCCTTCCGTGGCCTCCAACTGCTCTTAAATGCAAGTAAAACTAAATGCATGCTCATCAACCGATCACTGCCCGCACCTGCCCGCCCGCCAAGCATCACTACTCGGGACGGTTCTGACTTAGAATATGTGGACAACTACAAACGCCTAGGTGTCTAGTTAGATTGTAAACTCTCCTTCCAGACCCACATTAAGCATCTCCAATCCAAAATTAAATCTAGAATAGGCTTCCTACTTCGCAATAAAGCATCCTTCACTCATGCTGCCAAATATACCCTCGTAAAACTGACCATCCTACCGATCCTCGACTTCGGTGATGTCATTTACAAAATAGCCTCCAACACTCTACTCAACAAATTGGATGCAGTCTGTCACAGTGCCATATACTACCCACCACTGCGACCTGTACGCTCTCGTTGGCTGGCCCTTGCTTCATACTCGTCGCCAAACCCACTGGCTCCAGGTCATCTACAAGTCTTTACTAGGTAAAGCCCTGCCTTATCTCAGCTCACTGGTCACCATAGCAGCACCCACCCGCAGCATGCGCTCCAGCAGATATATTTCCCTGGTCACCTCCAAAGTCAATTCCTCCTTTGGCCGCCTTTCCATCCAGTTCTCTGCTGCCAAACTTACCATCCTACCGATCCTCGACTTCGGTGACGTCATTTACAAAATAGCCTCCAAAAATCGAACTGCAAAAATCGCTGAAGCTGGAGATTCTTATCTGCCTCACTAACTTCAAGCACCAGCTGTCAGAGTAGCTCACAGATCATTGCACCTGTACATAGCCCATCTGTAAATAGCCCATCCAACTACCTCATCCCCAATACTGTATTTATTTATTTATTTTGCTCCTTTGCATCCCAGAATCTCTACTTGCACATTCATCTTCTGTACATCTATCACTCCAGTGTTTAATTGCTATATCGTAATTACCTTGCCACTATGGCCTATTTTATTACCTTACCTCCCTTGTCTTACCTCATTTGCACACACTGTATATATACATTTCTATCGTTTTTTCTACTCTATTATTGACTGTATGTTTGTTTATTCCATGTGTAACTCTGTGTTGTTGTATGTGTCGAACTGCTTGCTTTATCTTGGCCAGATCACAGTTGTAAATGAGAACTTGTTCTCAACTAGACTACCTGGTTAAATAAAGGTGAAATAAAAAAAGAAAACATTTAAATTATTATGAGTTGTTCTCCCCTCAGCAGCCTCCTGCGAGTCATGTGAAGGGTAGCAGGCAGGGACATGGAGCTAGTGCTGTCAAGGAAAATGAGCGAGACATGTGAAGGGTAGCTGGCAGGGACATGGAGCTAGTGCTGTCAAGAAAAATGAGCGAGACATGTGAAGGGTAGCTGGCAGGGACATGGAGCTAGTGCTGTCAAGAAAAATGAGCGAGACATGTGAAGGGTAGCTGGCAGGGACATGGGCCAGTACTGTCAAGGAAAATGAGCGAGACATGTGAAGGGTAGCTGGCAGGGACATGGCGCTAGTGCTGTCAAGGACACTGCTTTTGCGTCAGACTGACAACTCAATTGATGAAGTCAATCAATAAATTGTTTACGATAATAGACTGGCTGTTTCCACTTAGCCTGCCATCGAGCTGAGAGTAGGAAGCACTGCTGTTTCCATAGCAACTCTCCACCCACCCACCCACCCCCAGCACAAAGGTACATCCGGTGGTTCTGTTAGTCACTCTACTTTACTGCCTAATCAAACATGGTCAAATCAATTGATGAATACAGATAGATTATGCCCCCTTCTTTTCAGAACAGACTAAATTGAACACAGGAGATGGTGGCACCTTAATTGGGGAGGACAGGTACGTGGTAATGGATGGAACGGAATCAGTGGAATGGTATCAAATACATCAAACACATGGTCCATTCACTCCGTTCCAGCCATTAATATGAGCCATCCTCCCCTCAGCAGCCTCCACTGGAATTGAAATAGGATTGACCCCTGGTATTGACAACTCTACTAACATATCTCTCTTGCCATAAACACAACAAGACCAAAAGTATGTGGACACCTGCTCGTCGAACATCTCATTCCAAAATCATGAGCATTAAAATGGAGTTGGTCCCTCGTTTGCTGCGATAACAGCCTCCACTCTTCTGGAAGGCTTTCCACTAGAGGTTGGAACATTGCTGCGTGGAAATCCTCCACTAAACTTTACAGTTGGCACTATGCATTGGGGCAGGTAGCGTGCCAAACCCAGATTAGTCCGTGGACTGACCGATGTTGAAGTGTGATTCATCACGCCAGAGTGTCCACTGCTCCAGAGCAGTGGCGAGCTTTACACCGCATGGTGATCTTAGGCTTGTGTGCGGCTACTTGGTCATGGAAACCCATTTCATGAAGTTCCCGACAAACAGTTATTGTGCTGACATTGCTGTCAAAGGCTGTTTGGAAGTCAGTAGTGAACATTACAACTGAGGACAGACGATTTTTACACGCTACGCGGGCAGAAATTTGATGAACTGACTTGTTGGAAAGGTGGCATCCTATGAAGGTGCCACGTTGATAGTCACTGATCTCTTCAATAAGGCCATTCTACTGCAAGTGTTTGTCTATGGAGATTACATGGCTGTGTGCTCGATTGTATACCCCTGTCAGCAACGGGTGTGGCTGAAATAATCAAATCCACTCATTTGAAAGGGATTCCACATACTTTTATATATATAGTTTAACTTGAATAAGACGAGTACTGGAAGTTTACTGTTGACCATGCAAGCTGAAAATGCTTGGTGTAAATGTTTGTCAGTGTGAAATGTTTAAGCCAAGGCCACACATGCCAGTGGATATCCTCTGTTTGGCCAGGCAGGCGTATGATAGGGGAACAATGCTCCCAGAGAAGGTTGAGGGGCAAGGGGAGGTGGGAGGGGGTGTATTCTCCAGAGGGACAAGAAGAGATTTAATCCTGGAAATGCTGTGAATGACAGACACTAACAGCGCACCTGGTGTCTTGGTGGTGACGTCTTTAATGATCCTTATTAGTTGATGTGTGTGTTTTAGCCCTTTGGTCTGACCTGAGCAGTATAGTACCATATACATCATTTAACGTAAAGTAGCAAAACAGCTGTGGAAATCTTATTTGAATTGGAGGATGACTCCCAGTGACATGTTGTCTCCCCCTCTGCTTTGATTTTCTTCAATGAGATGTTCATCCAATGCACAGAATAGAATAGAACATAATAGAATAGAACAAAACATAATAGAACAGAACATAACAGAACATAATAGAATATAACATAATAGAACAGAACAGAATAGAATATAACAGAATAGAATAGAACAGAATAGAACAGAACAGAATAGAACAGAACATAATAGAACAGAACATAATAGAACAGAACAGAACAGAATAGAATAGAACAGAATAGAATAGAACAGAATAGAACAGAACAGAACAGAATAGAACAGAATAGTAAATGCATATACAAACCACACTGTTACACTGTAGGTGCAATGCAGTTTTTGATTCCTCTCTGGTTTGTCTCATCCTCATCCATATAAGGACTTTGCTCTCCTCCTCTTCTCCTCTAGGGTGAGCCTAGTCTACCTTCCGTGCAACGGTGTTGTTGTCATACACTGATGCTCTCAATGCTCACCTGTGTAAATGTTTGGATGCTACGCCACAGTCTGAACCCCTAATCCATGCTGACAGATTGATGCTCAGGAGAGGGGAACTCTGAGACAAACAGGGTTACTCACCAGACAGTGGTTTGTAAGGATGACTCTATATCTGTGTGTGTGTGTGTGTGTGTGTGTGTGTGTGTGTGTGTGTGTGTGTGTGTGTGTGTGTGTGTGTGTGTGTGTGTGTGTGTGTGTGTGTGTGTGTGTGTGTGTGTGTGTGTGTGTGTGTGTGTGTGTGTGTGTGTGTAGAATTACCTTGTTGTTTGACTCACGGTTTGGATAAATCAGTGCCCGTCACGTGTGTGAGTAGGTACTGTATTTGTGTGTGAGCGCAAGGGTTTGTGTTCAGCACATGCATTGAGCTCTGGATTAGCCATTAGCCTGTGACTAGACAAGATATATGTTCACTGATTAAAGATATAAGGTATAATACAGTACATATTCCCCAGCCCCCACATGCAAATTACTGATACTTGATAGGACATTCTCACTAACAGCACAGTTTACAGTAATGATACTTGATTGGACATTCTTACTAATGGCACAGTTTACAGTTATTATACTTGATTGGACATTCTCATTAACAACACCGTTTACAGTAAGGATACTTGATAGGACATTCTCACTAACAGCACAGTTTACAGTTATGATACTTGATTGGACATTCTCATTAACAACACCATTTACAGTAATGATACTTGATAGGACATTCCGACTAACAGCACAGTTTACAGTAATGATACTTGATTGGACTTCCAACAGTCTCACTAATAAGCTATAATACCTTCAGCCACTGTACCGTGCAATGTGTTTTTAGAAACCACACCAGAGGCGGAATAAGGGCATACAAATGCTCATTGCCATACATGCGTAGGAAAAAGCACTTGGTCATGCCACCATATTCCCAATCAACCATAGTCCAGCCTACATCATCATCCACTCCTTACAAACTGATAGAGAGGATCTTACTCTATGGTGAAGGACACAAAGACAAAAAAAAGAAAACATTCAGTCTCTGGCCTTGAACATGTTCAGACAAGAATCGCTTCAACACCCAGAATCTCACATACACCACCATTCTCTAACATGATATGCTAGTACAGCACATTCTCCACTATGTGGTTACCACACATTGATGATACATTGGATTTGTTCATTCTCTTTTGTGTATAGGAGTGTGTACATCCATTGTCCAAAGAAGGAAAATAATTTAGAGATTGAGCTCTATCTCTGTCTGAAGTTGGCGGGTGGTTGGCACCAGGTACTGCATCTTGCCCTAGAGATATGGGATAAGATGCCTATCATCTTACTGTCTCAAGGTATAGTCATCTCTGGAAGGAACACACACACGCGCGCACGCACACGCACACACGCACACGCACACACACACACACACACACACACACACACACACACACACACGCACACCAGAAAGTACTTTAATACTTTTAAGCCTTGCTGTTGAATGATCCTTGTCCTTTAAAAAAAAAATCATCTTTAGTTTTAAAGCTGATGGAAAGTGGAGCACCAGGAATAGAGGAGAATCCAGGCAGTCAGCATTCAGTGATGTTATCTTGAACTCAATGCCCAGGCATTGAAGGCTGTCATAGTGCTGACTGGTGTTCTGTTCCACCAAACGATTATTTTAGCGCTATCATGTATTTTTATCATCCTTGCCTGATTTATGAATTTTCCTCCTGCAGATGTTTGGGGAAGTTGGATGGTGAGATAAAGGTGACAGACAGAATGGTGTCTCTATCTCTCCTGCTAGGCAAAGACATGAGGTAATTGTTGAAACTGTATCTTGAACCTGAGCTCTGGACACTCTGTGGCTACAGATGTTGGACCATTAATCTAACATTGCCTTACAGGCCTTGAAAAAGGCATTGCAGCCAAACCATCAACAATAAAGTCCCTAATCTATCACATTGCCTTATCTTTTCTTTAACTGTATAAACACACCAAGCTCCAGAAGTGTGTGTAATAGAACGATGAGCTATCTGTCAAAGGGAGTACTCTTAACATTCTCTCATAAAGCTCTCTTTAATTTCTCCCCCATCAGCTAGAGGCAGATACTGGGAGTCAGAAGAAGACCACAGTGATACCAACACACACCCCAGATGAGATTGAAAGACCAACTATTGGTCTGGGAAACGATGTGTGTGTCACACCCGCTGCCAGACACAAGTACTGCCATGGGCCCAGAGGCATGGTGTCTTTAAAAATGCATTATGCTTTTACCCCACTATATCGGCTTGTGTAATAGTTAGACGTGCTCTGCATGTACCCTACATCACTAAACCTATGTGGATACCTGCTCGTCGAACATCTCATTCCAAAATCATGGGGATGAATATGGATTTTGTCCCCCCTTCGCTGCGATAACAGTTGCTGGAACATTGCTGCGGGGACTTGCTTCCATTCAGTCAAAAGAACATTAGTGAGGTCGGGCACTGATGTTCGGTGAATAGGTCTGGTTCGCAGTCGGCATTCCAATTCATCCCAAAGGTGTTAGATGGGGTTGAGGCCAGTGCTCTGTGCAGGCCAGTCAAGTTCTTCCACACTGATCTCGACAAACAATTTCTGTATGGACCTCCCTTTTTTGCCTGAGGGCATTGTCATGCTGAAACAGGAAAGGGCCTTCCCCAAACTGTTGCCACAAAGTTAAAAGCACAGAATTGTCTAGAATGCCATTGTATGCTGTAGCGTTAAGATTTTACTTCACTGGAACTAAGAGGCCTAGCCCGAACCATGAAAAACAGACCCAGACCATTATTCCTCCTCCACCAAACTTTACAGTTGGCACTATTCATTTGGGCAGGTAGCGTTCTCCTGGCATCCGCCAAACCAAGATTCGTCTGTCGGACTACCAGATGGTGAAGCGTGATTCATCACCCAAGAGAACATGGCGGCGAGCTTTACACCGCTCCAGCAGACGCTTGGCATTGCGCATGGTGATCTTACGCTTGTGTGCGGCTGCTTGGCCATGGAAATCCATTTCATGAAGCTCCAGATGAACAATTCCTGTGCCAAAATTGCTTCAAAAGGCAGTTTGGAACTCGATAATGAGTGTTGTAACCGAGGACAGACGATTTTTGCGAGCTATGCGCTTCAGCACTCGACGGTCCCTTTCTATGAGCTTGTGTGTCCTACCACTTTGTGGCTGAGCCGTTGTTCCTCCTAGATGTTTCCACCACTCACCCAGAGGCGGCGCTCCTAGTGGCCGGAGACTTTAATGCAGGAAACTTAAATCAGTTCTACCAAATCTCTAATTAAAATGTTAAATGTGCAACCAGAGGGAAAACATTTCTAGATCACCTGTACTCCACACACAGAGGTGCGTACAGAGCTCTCCCTCGCCCTCCATTTGGTAAATCTGACCACAACTCTATCCTCCTGATTCCTGCATACAAGAAAAAATTAAAGCAGGAAGCACCAGTGACTCGGTCTATAAAAAAAATGGTCAGATGAAGCAGATGCTAAACTACAGGGCTGTTTGATATCACAGACTGGAACATGTTCCGGGATTCTTCCGATGACATTGAGGAATACACCACATCAGTCACTGGCTTTATCAATAAGTGCATTGAGGACGTCGTCCCCACAGTGACTGTACGTACATACCCCAACCAGCAGCCATGGATTACAGGCAACATTCACACTGAGCTAAAGGGTAGAGCTGCCGCTTTCAAGGTGCGGGACTCTAACCCGGAAGCTTACAAGAAATCCCGCATTGCCCTGCGATGAACCATCAAACAGGCAAAGCGTCAATACAGGGCTAAGATTGAATCATACTACACCGGCTCTGACGCTCGTCCGATGTGGGCAAACTATTACAGACTACAAAGGGAAGCACAGCCGCGAGCTGCCCAGTGACACGAGCCTACCAGACGAGCTAAATCACTTCTAAATCTCTTCTCACTTCGAGGCAAGTAGCACTGAGGCATGCATGGAAGCATCAGATGTTCCAGACGACTGTGTGATCACGCTCTCCATAGCTGACGTGAGTAAGACCTTTAACCAGGTCAACATTCACAAGGCTGCGGGGCCAGATGGATTACCAGGACGTGTGCTCTGGGCATGTGCTGACCAACTGGCAGGTGTCTTCACTGACATTTTCAACATGTCCCTGATTGAGTCTGTAATACCAACATGCCTCAAGCAGACCACCATAGTCCCTGTGCCCAAGAACACAAAGGCAACCTGCCTAAATGACTACAGACCAGTGGCACTCACTTCCGTAGCTTGCTTTGAAAGGCTGGTCATGGCTCACATCAACACCATTATCCCAGAAACCCTAGACCCACTCCAATTTGCATACTGCCCAAACAGATCCACAGATGATGCAATCTCTATTGCATTCCACACTGCCCTTTCCCACCTGGACAAAAGGTACACCTATGTGAGAATGCTATTCATTGACTACAGCTCAGCATTCAACACCATAGTACCCTCAAAGCTCATCACTAAGCTAAGGAACCTGGGACTAAACACCTCCCTCTGCAACTGGATCCTGGACTTCCTGATGGGCCGCCCCCAGGTGGTGAGGGTAGGTAGCAACACATCTGCCACGCTGATCCTCATCACTGGAGCTCCCCAGGGGTGCGAGCTCAGTCCCCTCCTGTACTCCCTGTTCACCCACAACTGCATGGCCAAGCACGACTCCAACGCCATCATTAAGTTTGCTGATGACACAACAGTGCCTGATCACCGACAACAACGAGACAGCCTATAGGGAGGTGGTCAGAGACCTGGCCGGGTGGTGCCAGAATAACAACCTCTCCCTCAACGTAACCAAGACCAAGG
Organism: Oncorhynchus tshawytscha; assembly: GCF_018296145.1. Lineage (NCBI taxonomy): Eukaryota > Metazoa > Chordata > Actinopteri > Salmoniformes > Salmonidae > Oncorhynchus > Oncorhynchus tshawytscha. The sequence continues at coordinate 25,516,430 of NC_056440.1, read as the reverse complement.
AGATGATTGTGGACTACAGGAAAAGGAGCACCAAGCATGTTCCCATTCTCATCAACGGGGCTGTAGTGGAGCAGGTTGAGAGCTTCAAGTTCCTTGGTGTCCACATCAACAACAAACTAGAATGGTCCAAACCATTCACCAAGACAGTCATGAAGAGGGCACGACAAAGCCTATTTCCCCTCAGAAAACTAAATAGATTTGGCATGGGTCCTGAGATCCTCAAAAGGTTCTACATCTGCAACATCGAGAGCATCCTGACCAGTTGCATCACTGCCAGGTACGGCAATTCCTCGGCCTCCGACCGCAAGGCACTTCAGAGGGTAGTGGGTCCTGAGATCCTCAAAAGGTTCTACATCTGCAACATCGAGAGCATCCTGACCAGTTGCATCACTGCCAGGTACGGCAATTGCTCGGCCTCCGACCGCAAGGCACTTCAGAGGGTAGTGCGTATGGCCCAGTACATCACTGAGGCAAAGCTGCCTGCCATCCAGGACCTCTACACCAGGCGGTGACAGAGGAAGGCCCTGAAAATTGTCAAAGACCCCAGACACCCCAGTCATAGACTGTTCTCTCTACTACCACATGGCAAGCGGTACCGGAGTGCCAAGTCTAGGACAAAAAGGCTTCTCAACAGTTTTTACCCCCAAGCTATAAGACTCCTGAACAGGTAACCAAATGGTTACCCGGACTATTTGCATTGTGTCCCCCCCCAACCCCTCTTTTACGCTGCTGCTACTCTCTGTTTATCTTATATGCAGGCTGGCTAACCGGGCTATCTGCATTGTGTCCCACCACCCGCCAACCCATCTTTTTACGCTACTGCTACTCTCTGTTCATCATATATGCATAGTCACTTTAACCATACCCACATATACATACTACCTCAATAAGCCTGACTAACCGGTGTCTGTATAGGAAAGGTGGCATCCTATGACGGTGCCACATTGAAAGTCACTGAGCTCTTCAGTAAGGCTACTGACAATGTTTGTCTATGGAGATTGCATGGATCTGTGCTCGATTTTATACACCTGTCAGCAACGGGTGTGGCTGAAATAGCTAGGCTTGAATCCACTAATTTGAAGGGGTGTCCACATACCTTTTGTATATATAGTGTACATATGACATACAGTATAAATATAGGACAAAACACACATCACGACAAGAGAGACAACACAACACTACATAAAGAGAGACCTAAGACAACAACATAGCAAGGCAGCAACACATGACAACATAGCATGGTAGCAACACAACATGACAACAACACGGTAGCAAAACAACATGGTAGCAGCACAAAACATGGCACTAACATTATAGGGCACAGACAACAGCACGAAGGGCAAGAAGGTAGAGACAATAATGCATCACGCAAAGCAGCCACAACTGTCAGTAAGAGTGTCCATGATTGAGTCTTTGACTGAAGAGATTGAGATAAAACTGTCTAGCTTGAGTGTTTGTTGCAGTTCGTTCAAGTCGCTAGCTGCAGCGAACTGAAAAGACGAGCGACCCAGGGATGTGTGCACTTTGGGGACCTTTAACAGAATATGACTGGCAGAACGGATGTTGTATGTCGAGGATGAGGGCTGCAGTAGGTATCTTAGATAGGGGGGAGAGTGGCCTAATAGGGTTTTGATAAATAAGCATCAACCAGTAGGTCTTGCGACAGCTATACAGAGATGACCAGTTTACAGAGGAGAATAGAGTGCAGTGATGCGTCCTATAAGGAGCATTGGTGGCAAATCTGATGGCCGAATGGTAAAGAACATCTAGCCTCTTGAGAGCACCCTTACCTAACAATGTATAAATTACATCTAGCATAGGTAGGATGGTCATCTGAATCAGGGTTAGTTTGGCAGCTGGGGTGAAAGAGAAGCGATTACAATAGAGGAAGTCTAGATTTAACTTTAGCATGCAGCATTGATATGTGCTGAGAGAAGGACAGTGTACTGTCTGGCCATACTCCCAAGTACGTGTATGAGGTGACTACCTCGAGCTCAAAACCCTCAGATGAAGTAATCACACCTGTGGGGAGAGGGGAATTCTTCTTACCAAACCACATGACCTTTGTTTTGGAGGTGTTCGGAACAAGGTTAAGGGTAGAGAAAGCTTGTCGGACACGAAGAAAGATTTGTTATAGAGCATTTAACACAAAATGCAGGGTGGGGCCAGCTGAGTATAAGACTGTATCATCGGCATATAAATGGATGAGAGAGCTTTCTCACGCCTGAGCTATGTTGTTGATGTAAATTGAGAAGAGCGTGGGGCCTAGGATTGAGCCTTGGGGTACTTAATATCAATCAATCAAATGTATTTATAAAGCCCTTCTTACGTCAGCTGATGTCACAAAGTGCTGTGCAGAAACCCAGCCTAAAACCACAAAACAGCAAGCAATGCAGGTGTAGAAGCACAGTGGTTAGGAAAAACTCCCTAGAAAGGCCAGAACCTAGGAAGAAACCTAGAGAGGAACCAGGCTATGAGGGGTGGCCAATCCTCTTCTGGCTGTGCTGGGTGGAGATTATAACCGAACATGGCCAAGATGTTCAAATGATCATAAATGACCAGAAGGGTCAAATAATAATAATCACAGTGGTTGTTGAGGGTGCAACAGGTCAGCACCTCAGGAGTTAATGTCAGTTGACTTTTCATAGCCGATCGTTCAGAGTATCTCTACTGCTCCTGCTGTCTCTAGAGAGTCTGGGACAGGTAGCATGTCTGGTGAACAGGTCAGGGTTCCATAGCCGCAGGCAGAACAGTTGAAACTGGAGCAGCAGCATGGCCAGGTGGACCAGAAACCTAACGAGAAACCGTGGATTGATGGCAGCATTCGTGTGAAACTGAAGGCACGAACCACTGCTTTTAATCAGGGCAAGGTGTCTGGTAACATGACTGAATACAAACAGTGCAGCTATTCCCTCCGCAAGGCTATCAAACAAGCTAAGCGCCAGTACAGAGACAAAGTAGAATCTCAATTCAACGGCTCAGACACAAGAGGCATGTGGCAGGGTCTACAGTCAATCATGGACTACAGGAAGAAACCCAGCCCAGTCACGGACCAGGATGTCTTGCTCCCAGGCAGACTAAATAACTTTTTGCCCGCTTTGAGGACAATACAGTGCCACTGACACGGCCTGCAACGGAAACATGCGGTCTCTCCTTCACTGCAGCCGAAGTGAGTAAGACATTTAAACGTGTTAACCCTCGCAAGGCTGCAGGCCCAGACGGCATCCCCAGCCGCGCCCTCAGAGCATGCGCAGACCAGCTGGCCGGTGTGTTTACGGACATATTCAATCAATCCCTATACCAGTCTGCTGTTCCCACATGCTTCAAGAGGGCCACCATTGTTCCTGTTCCCAAGAAAGCTAAGGTAACTGAGCTAAACGACTACCGCCCCGTAGCACTCACATCCGTCATCATGAAGTGCTTTGAGAGACTAGTCAAGGACCATATCACCTCCACCCTACCTGACACCCTTGACCCACTCCAATTTGCTTACCGCCCAAATAGGTCCACAGACGATGCAATCTCAACCACACTGCACACTGCCCTAACCCATCTGGACAAGAGGAATACCTATGTGAGAATGCTGTTCATCGACTACAGCTCGGCATTCAACACCATAGTACCCTCCAAGCTCGTCATCAAGCTCGAGACCCTGGGTCTCGACCCCGCCCTGTGCAACTGGGTACTGGACTTCCTGACGGGCCGCCCCAGGTGGTGAGGGTAGGCAACAACATCTCCTCCCCGCTGATCCTCAACACTGGGGCCCCACAAGGGTGCGTTCTGAGCCCTCTCCTGTACTCCCTGTTCACCCACGACTGCGTGGCCATGCACACCTCCAACTCAATCATCAAGTTTGCGGACGACACAACAGTGGTAGGCTTGATTACCAACAACGACGAGACGGCCTACAGGGAGGAGGTGAGGGCCCTCGGAGTGTGGTGTCAGGAAAATAACCTCACACTCAACGTCAACAAAACTAAGGAGATGATTGTGGACTTCAGGAAACAGCAGAGGGAACACCCCCATCCACATCGATGGAACAGTAGTGGAGAGGGTAGCAAGTTTTAAGTTCCTCGGCATACACATCACAGACAAACTGAATTGGTCCACTCACACAGACAGCATCGTGAGGAAGGCGCAGCAGCGCCTCTTCAACCTCAGGAGGCTGAAGAAATTCGGCTTGTCACCAAAAGCACTCACAAACTTCTACAGATGCACAATCGAGAGCATCCTGGCGGGCTGTATCACCGCCTGGTATGGCAACTGCACCGCCCTCAACCGTAAGGCTCTCCAGAGGGTAGTGAGGTCTGCACAACGCATCACCGGGGGCAAACTACCTGCCCTCCAGGACACCTACACCACCCGATGCTACAGGAAGGCCATAAAGATCATCAAGGACATCAACCACCCGAGCCACTGCCTGTTCACCCCGCTGTCATCCAGAAGGCGAGGTCAGTACAGGTGCATCAAAGCTGGGACCGAGAGACTGAAAAACAGCTTCTATCTCAAGGCCATCAGACTGTTAAACAGCCACCACTAACATTGAGTGGCTACTGCCAACACACTGTCAATGACACTGACTCTACTCCAGCCACTTTAATCATGGGAATTGATGGGAAATGATGTAAAAATATCACTAGCCACTTTAAACAATGCTACCTTATATAATGTTACTTACCCTACATTGTTCATCTCATATGCATACGTTGATACTGTACTCTATATCATCGACTGCATCCTTATGTAATACATGTATCACTAGCCACTTTAACTATGCCACTTGGTTTACATACTTATCTCATATGTATATACTGTACTCGATATCATCTACTGTATCTTGCCTATGCTGCTCTGTACCATCACTCATTCATATATCCTTATGTACATATTCTTTATCCCCTTACACTGTGTATAAGACAGTAGTTTTTTTTGGAATTGTTAGTTAGATTACTTGCTCGTTATTACTGCATTGTCGGAACTAGAAGCACAAGCATTTCGCTACACTCGCATTAACATCTGCTAACCATGTGTATGTGACAAATAAAATTTGATTTGATTTGATTTATCTCTCATTGAGAATCAATTTGATTTAGGGACAGCAAGGAGTCATCAAGCCAGGTAGTCCTGAGGCATGGTCCAGGGCTCAGTTCCTCCAAGAGAGAAAGAAAGAAAGAAAGAAAGAAAAAAAGAAAGAAAGAAAGAAAGAAAGAAAGAAAAAGAGAGAATTAGAGAGAGCATACTTAAATTCACACTTGACACCGGATAAGACAGGAGAAATACTACAGGTATAACAGACTGACCATAGCCCCGGACAGGGCAAAACTGAAAGGATATAACCCCACCCACTTTGCCAAAGCACAGCCCCCACACCACTAGAGGGATATCTTCAACCACCAACTTACCATCCTGAGACAAGGCCGAGTATAGCCCACAAAGATCTCTGCCACGGCACGGGGGGGGGGCCAACCCAGACAGGAAGATCACATCAGTGACTCAACCCACTCAAGTGACGCACCCCTCCTAGGGACGGCATGAAAGAGCACTACCTCCAGCTGTTTTCTTTGAAATTCTAGGGACAATTAGGAGGCCTGCGTCTTGTGACCGTAGCGTACGTGTAGGTATGTACGGCAGGACCAAATCAGAGAGATAGGTAGGAGCATGCCCATGTAATGCTTTGTAGGTTAGCAGTAAAACCTTGAAATCAGCCCTTGCCTTGACAGGAAGCCAGTGTAGGGAGGCTAGCACTGGAGTAATATGATCTAATTTTTTTGGTTCTAGTCAGGATTCTAGCAGCCATATTTAGCACTAACTGAAGTTTATTTGGTGCTTTATCCGGGTAGCCGGAAAGTAGAGCATTGCAGTAGTCTAACCTAGAAGTAACAAAAGCGTGGATACATTTTTCTGCATAATTTTTGGACAGAAAGTTTCTGATTTTTGCAATGTTATGTAGATGGAAAAAAGCTGTCCTTGAAACAGTCTTGATATGTTCATCAAAAGAGAGATCAGGGTCCAGAGTGACCATTAAGATTAATTGTCAGATTCAACAGAAGATCTCTTTGTTTCTTGGGACCTAGAACAAGCATCTCTGTTTTGTCCGAGTTTAAAAGTAGAAAGTTTGCAGCCATCCACTTCCTTATATCTGAAACACAGGCTTCTAGCAAGGGCAATTTTGGGGCTTCACCATGTTTCATTGAAATGTACAGCTGTGTGTCATCCGCATAGCAGTGAAAGTTAACATTATGTTTTCGAATGACATCCCCAAGAGGTAAAATATATAGTGAACGGAACATTGAGGAACACCGAAATGTACAGTTGATTTGTCAGAGGACAAACCATTCACAAAGACAAACTGATATCTTTCCGACAGATAAGATCTAAACCAAGCCAGAACTTGTCTGTGTAGACCAATTTGGGTTTCCAATCTCTCCAAAAGAATGTGGTGATCGATGGTATCAAAAGCAGCACTAAGGTCTAGGAGCACAAGGACAGATGGAAAGCCTCGGTCTGACACCATTAAAAGGTAATTTACCACCTTCACAAGTGCAGTCTCGGTGCTATGATGGGGTCTAAAACCAGACCGAAGCATTTCGTATACATTGTTTGTCTTCAGGAAGGCAGTGAATTGCTGCGCAACAGCCTTTTCTAAAATTTTTGAGAGGAATGGAAGATTCGATATAGGCCGATAGTTTTTTATATTTTCTGGGTCAAGGTTTGGCTTTTTCAAGAGAGGCTTTATTACTGCCACTTTAGTGAGTTTGGTACACATCCAGTGCATAGAGAGCCATTTATTATGTTCAACATAGGAGGGCCAAGCACAGGAAGCAGCTCTTTCAGTAGTTTAGTTGGAATAGGGTCCAGTATGCAGCTTGAAGGTTTAGAGGCCATGATTATTTTCATCATTGTGTCAAGAGATATAGCATTAAAACACTTGAGTGTCTCCCTTGATCCTAGGTCCTGGCAGAGTTGTGCAGACTCAGGACAACTGAGCTTTGAAGGAATACGCAGATTTAAAGAGGAGTCCGTAATTTGCTTCTAATAATCATGATCTTTTCCTCAAAGAAGTTCATGAATGTATTACTGCTGAAGTGAAAGCCATCCTCTCTTGGGTAATGCTGCTTTTTAGTTAGCTTTGCAGTATCAAAAATACATTTTGGATTGTTCTTATTTTCCTCAATTAAGTTGGAAAAATAGGATGATCGAGCAGCAGTAAGGGCTCTTCGATACTACACGGTATTGTCTTTCCAAGCTAGTCGGAAGACTTCCAGTTTGGTGTGGCGCCATTTCCGTTCCAATTTTCTGGAAGCTTAATTCAGAGCTCGGGTATTTTCTTTATACCAGGGAGCTAGTTTCTTATGAGAAATGTTTTTAGTTTTTAGGGGTGCAACTGCATCTAGGGTATTGCGCAAGGTTAAATTGAGTTCCTCAGTTAGGTGGTTAACTGATTTTTGTCCTCTGGCGTCCTTGGGTAGACAGAGGGAGTCTGGAAGGACATCAAGGAATTTTTGTGTTGTCTGTGAATTTATAGCACGACTTTTGATGTTCCTTGGTTGGGGTCTGAGCAGATTATTTGTTGCAATTGCAAACGTAATAAAATGGTGGTCCGATAGCCCAGGATTATGAGGAAAAACATTAAGATCCACAACATTTATTCCATGGGACAAAACTAGGTCCAGAGTATGACTGTGACAGTGAGTAGATCCAGAGACATGTTGGACAAAACCCACTGAGTCGGTGATGGCTCCGAAAGCCTTTTGGAGTGGATCTGTGGACTTTTCCATGTGAATATTAAAGTCACCAAAAATTTGAATATTATCTGCTATGACTACAAGGTCCGATAGGAATTAAGGGAACTCAATGAAGAACGCTGTATAAGGCCCCGAGGAGCTATAAAAAGTGATTGAGTAGGCTGCATAGATTTCATGACTAGAAGCTCAAAAGCCTTTTGGAGTGGATCTGTGGACTTTTCCATGTGAATATTAAAGTCACCAAAAATTTGAATATTATCTGCTATGACTAGAAGCTCAAAGGAACGATAAGGCCCCGAAATAAAAAGTGATTGAGTAGGCTGCATAGATTTCATGACTAGTTTTTTTTTTGTAAATTGAAATTTGCTATCGTAAATGTTAGCAACACCTCCGCCTTTGTGGGATGCACAGGGGATAAGGTCACTACTGTAGCCAGGAGGTGAGGCCTCATTTAACACAGTAAATTCATCAGGCTTAAGCCATGTTTCGTCAGGCCAATCACATCAAGATTATGATCAGTGATTAGTTCATTGACTATAATTGCCTTTGAAGTAAGGGATCTAACATTAAGTAGCCCTATTTTGAGATGTGAGGTATCATGATCTCTTTCAATAATGACAGGAATGGAGGAGGTCTTTATCCTAGTGAGAATGCTAAGGCGAACACTGCCATGTTTAGTTTTGCCCAACCTAGGTCGAGGCACAGACACAGTCTCAATGGGGATAGCTGAGCTGACTACACTGACTGTGCTAGTGGCAGACTCCACTAAGCTGGCAGGCTGGCTAACAGCCTGCTGCCTGGCCTGCACCCTATTTCATTGTGGAGCTAGAGGAGTTAGAGCCCTGTCTATTTTGGTAGACAAGATGAGAGCACCCCTCCAGCTAGGATGGAGTCTGTCACTCCTCAGCAGGTCAGGCTTGGTCCTGTTTGTGGGTGAGTCCCAGAAAGAGGGCCAATTATCTACAAATTCTATCTTTTGGGGGGGGAAGAAAACAGTTTTCAACCAGCGATTGAGATGTGAGACTCTGCTGTAGAGCTCATCACTCCCCCTAACTGGGAGGGGGCCAGAGACAATTACTCGATGCTGACACATCTTTCTAGCTGATTTACACGCTGAAGCTATGTTGCGCTTGGTGACCTCTGACTGTTTCATCCTAACATCGTTGGTGCCGACGTGGATAACAATATCTCTATACTCTCTACACTCAGTTTTAGCTTTAGCCAGCACCATCTTCAGATTAGCCTTAACGTCGGTAGCCCTGCCCCCTGGTAAACAGTGTGTGATCGCTGGATGTTTTGTATTCAGTCTAATACTGCGGGTAATGGAGTTGCCAATGACTAGAGTTTTCAATTTATCAGAGCTAATGGTGGGAAGCTTCGGCGTCTCAGCCCCCGTAACGGGAGGAGTAGAGACAAGAGAAGGCTTCGCCTCTGACTCCGACTTGTTGCTTAATGGGGAAAACCGGTTGAAAGTTTCTATCGGCTGAATGAGCGACACCGGTTGAGCATTCCTACAGCATTTCCCTCCAGAAACCATGCAGCATTTCCCTCCAGAAACCGTGAGAAAGTTGTCCGGTTGCGGGGACCGTGCGAGGGGATTTATACTAAAGTTACTATCTGTACTTACTGGTGCACAGATGCTGATTCATCCTTTCCTACACTGAAATTACCCTTGCCTAACGATTGCGTCTGAAGCTGGGCTTGTCGCACAGCTTTCCTCACCGTAAGGCGATCGTTCTCCTGTATATTTTGAGCACAGCGACTGCAATTAGAAGGCATCATGTTAATGTTACTACTTAGCTTCGGCTGTTGGAGGTCCTGACGAACCATGTCCAGATAAAGCGTCGGGAGTGAAAAAGTTGGATGAAAAAAAGTTGAGTGAGGGAAAAACCAAAAATATAAACGGTAATTAAAAAGTAAAAACAGTAAAATTGTCAGGTAGCAAAGTAAGGTTGGCAACAAAACGCACAGCAACACGTAAACAAGCTGTAGCTATGTTGCGCTTGATGACCTCTGACTGTCTCATCCTAACATCTTCAGATTAGCCTTAACCTCGGTAGCCCTGCCCCCTGGTAAACAGTGTATGATTGCTAGATGATTCGTTTTCAGTCTAATACTGCGGGTAATGGAGTCGCCAATGACTAGAGTTTCCAATTTGACAGATCTAATGGTGGAAGGCTTCGGCATCTCAGACCCCGTAACGGGAGGCGTAGAGAGGACCAGAGAAGGCGACACCGGTTGAGCATTCCTACAGCATTTCCTTCCAGAAGCCATGAGAAAGTTGTCCAGCTGTGGGACTGTGCAAGGGGATTTATACTACTATCTGTATTTAATGGTGGCACAGACGCTGTTTCATCCTTTCCTTCACTTAAATGACCCTTTCCTAACAATTGCGTCTGAAGCTGGGCTTGCAGCACAGCTATCCTCGCCGTAAGGCGATCATTCTCCTGTATATTATGAGACTGCAACTGCAATTAGAAGGCATCATGTTAATGTTACTACTTAGCATCAACTGGTGGAGGTCCTGACGAACCACGTCCAGATAAAACATCCAGAGTGAAAAAGTTGAATGAAAAAAGTTGCGCGAGGGTGACGTTGTCCATATAATAGAGCTATGAGAAGGAGGGTGTTGGGGCACCATAAGGGTGTTGAGGCACCATAACCTGCTAGAACAGCTTCAATGCGCCTTGGCATAGATTCTACAAGTGTCTGGAACTCTATTGAAGGGATGAAATACCATTCTTCCACAAGAAATTCCATAATTTAGTGTTTTGTTGATGATGGTGGGAAACTCTCTCAGGCGCCGCTCCAGAATCTCCCATAAGTGTTCAAAAGGGCTGAGATCTGGTGACTGAGACACACACACACACCCTTTAAAACCCCTCTGATCCTTTGGAACTCTTCTCAAAGTCACTAAGATCTTCTTCTAGCCATGGTAGCTGAAATAATGGGCAACTGGGCATTTTTATACATGACGCTAAGCATTATGGGGTGTTAATTGTTAATTGCTTCCACACCTGTGTGAAAGCACCTGCTTTCAATATAGTTTGTATCCTCATTTACTTAAGTGTTTCCTTTATTTTGGCAGTTATCTGTACATCAGTGTTACTGTACTGAAGTTACGGGGAACGCATTTTTGGGAACATTAAGTTAATTAAAACATCTTAGGGCTGCAATCCCATTAACGGGATCGATATGACAACAGATAGTGAAAGTACAGGGCCCCAAATTCAAAACAACAGAAATCTCATAATAAAAATTTTAAAAACATACATGTATCTCATACTGTTTTAAAGGTAATCTTGTTGTTAATCCCATCACCATGTCCGATTTCAAATAGGCTTTACAGCGAAAGCACCACAAATGATTATGTTAGGTCACCACCAACTCACAGAAAAACACAGCCATTTTTCCAGCCAAAGAAAGGAGTCACAAAAAGCACAAATAGAGATAAAATTAATCACTAACCTTTGATGATCTTCATCAGATAACACTCATAGGACTTCATGTTACACAATACATGTATGTTTTGTTTGATAAAGTTCATATTTCTATAAAAAAAATCTCAGTATACATTGGCGTGTTACGTTCACTAGTTCCAAAAACATCCGGTGATATTGCAGAGAGCCACATCATTTTACAGAAATACTCATTATAAATGTTGATGAAAATACAATTGTTAGACATACATAAATATAGATATACCTCTCCTTAATGCAACCGCTGTGGCAGATTTCAAAAAAACTTTACGGAAAAAGCAAACCATGCAATAATCTGAGAACGGTGCTCAGAATTTTTTTTTTATCCGCCATGTTGGTGTCAACAGAGATCAGAAATAACATTATACATATTCCCTTACCTTTGATGATCTTCATCAGAATGCACTCCCAGGAATCCTAGTTCCACAATAAATGTTTGATTTGTTCGATAATGTCCATTATTTATGTCCAAGTAGCTACTTTTGTTAGGGCGTTTAGTAAACAAATCCAAACGCTCGTGCAGGTCCAGCTGAATATCGGACGAAAACTTCAAAAAGTTATATTACCGGTCGTAGAAACATTTCAAACTAAGTATAGAATCGATCTTGAGGATGTTTTTATCATAAATCTTCAATAACGTTCCAACCGGAGAATTCCATTGTCTGTAGAAAAGCCATGGAACGCAGGTCGCTATCATGTGAAATGCGCGTGACCAGGACCTGGCTCTCTGCCAGACCACTGACTCAGAGAGCTCTCAACCGGCCCAACATCACAGTAGAAGCCTCATTCAAGTTTCTAAAGACGGTTGACATCTAGTGGAAGCAACATAACCAATATCCCACTGTGTATTTAATAGAGGCTGGGTTGAAAATCGACCAACCTCAGATTCCCCACTTCCTGTTTGGATTTCAGAAGGTGGAAGAGAGCTCCATTAAAAAAGCTCTACATAGGTTTTTGCCAGCCATATGAGTTCTGTTATATCTCAAAGCTATCCACTGTTGAAATGCATAGAATGCTGGCTGGCCACGACAAAGTAGAAGTCAGTCGTGTGCTTCATCTCGTCCGTATGACCTGTCTTTGATTAACTTCAACCACGAGCTCTCTTGGCAAGGTTCTGCTAGGTGCATGTCGGCGATCCAGAGGCATGGCTCATGCATGGACAAAACCAGCTGCGTCCATTTCATCAGAACCGCATTGTTTTGGTCCCAGTGACCCATCTCCGGACGGACCCTAACACAAACACCTCAACATCTGGGCACTCCGGAGTGAGAATGACGCCGCACTTGTATAACATCCCACTAAATAAAGTAAAAGCTCACTACGAGATACAATATTGACCCAGTTTAGTAGCCTACTGGTACTAGGCTAAGTCGAGGTGCTTTCATAGCTCACTCCCTTTGCTTGGTTCCAGCCATTATTATGAGCCGTCCTCCCCTCAGCGACCTCCACTGGTTTCAACTTACTATTGAAAGGAAGAGTAGTAGTTTTTCTCTTGTTATGTCAGTGAATGACAGTCACTCAATATTAGCCATGTTAGCTAACAATTTTTAGAGTGGTAGTTAGTCTAGCCAGCTATCTAAACATGGCCGAATACCGACCGGGCACGCAGGGCACATGCCAAGGGTCCTTGACCTCCATGGGGCCCCCATTTATTTTGTTTGTCATTCTCACTCAGATATCATAGTAACATGGCATAAGTAATCAAAACATGTGTAGAATTGCAGGAAACTAGCTTTAAAACAGCAAAAATGTGTCTCTACCCCATGTCAAAATGGTTAGAATTGCAGGAAATATGCTGTAAAACTGCAAAAATATTCACTCTGCCCTATGGTAAAATTAGTAGAATTGCATGGAATGTGTTATAAAGTTGTAAACTTTTCTCTCCCCCCCATGGCAAAATGTGTAGAAATCCCTCCTTCTTCGAAAGGGGTGCCACTAAAATGTTTTGCCGCGAGGTGGGGGGCCTCCAAACCAAATCTCGCTTAGGGCCCCCAAAAGGCTAGGGCCGCTACAATACCGAGGACAATAATGTAAAGAGAGGTTCAGCAAATTTCAGAGCTGGACAAAGGGATAAACTGTACTTTAGTTAGCTGCCCACTAGCTGACATTATGTGAACTCCAATATATTTTGTATTCATTGGGTCTCTTACAGTCCCTACATTGTTCGATTTTCTCCTGTTGCTAGCTGGGTCTGGAGAGTGAGTCAGCTCTCAGTGTGCTCAATCAGCTAGCTGTGGTGGAGGAGTGTAGAGGCAGGAGGAGGCAGGGCTGTTTCTGTTTCTGTCCACTGTAGGTGGATTGTTGGGGGGGATAAGCAGGAGTGTGACGGAGTAGGGGATGGGGCAGGAAATAAGAGTCAGTGATGACGCAAGGACTTTGCTGAGAGGACTTCCGATACGTACAGACTATCAGCACTCATAGCTCAAACACTGCTGCACACGGTACTGAGAATAATATAAATGAACTATAGAGAACACAATGACACTGCAGTGTATGTGTGTGTGTGTGTGTGTGTGTGTGTGTGTGTGTGTGTGTGTGTGTGTGTGTGTGTGTGTGTGTGTGTGTGTGTGTGTGTGTGTGTGTGTGTGTGGCATAGAAACAAGCCAAGGTACATAAAATCTGTACCAACCTGACAAGAAAATTTGGCTGAAATTCAAGTCTTGCGTAATTGGTCAGCTGCTCGATTAAGTTCTGGGTCCATATGTGTTAGGAGAAGTGATGAATAGATGCTAGAACAAGGAGCAGTACCGGAACGAGGAGCTCCAATCTCTCTTTGCAAGTATGTCTGCTTCCCTTCCCGAAATTTGAAAGATGCTATACACCTGCGGAATCATGATTTGTCCAAATAACCAGCGACGAAAAACCCAAGCACCAGAACTATTGCTGCTCATGCGTTAGCGATACACTATTGCTGCTAGTGTGCTAGCTATCTGTGTCCATAGTATAAAGATAGAATTACTACGGTACCATTTATGTTTACGTAGTCTGCCCACAAGAGATTATGTAACAATTAGTTTGTTACAATAAGCATCATGACTAAGAAATTGAAATTATGCAAATGAGACACAACATTGCACACACCAACATATAATTAGAATGATTAGAACAGGCTTGGAACCTCTAACCCTGCCAATTTGAATGGTAAACTGACTGGTAATTTTTTTATACTTGTTTCTGATTGGCTTGAAGGGCATTCTAGAGCGTGCATTATTTCCCTATAATGCACAGTATATCAGGATGGTAGAATTCAATGGCTGTAGTTCATTCTGACATGTTTCTATGTTTGAGCTGTTTTTGAAAGCAAAAGTCGAATTATAAACATTATTAGCACTGTTGAATTTGATTTTCATAATAGCAAGCTAGGACTGATGGTTTGGTTAGCTTAAGTAGCAAGTCTGTTTGTTTGGTTACCAACTACTGTAGATATCTGTGTAGTAAACTCTGATTCTGATTATGATTATGAGGAGGTCCTTGATTAATTTTCTATCACAAAAGGGGTCCCTAGCCCCAAATAGTTTGAGAACCCCTGATCTTAATTGGATAGGTGAATTGTTTGGTTCCTCTGCCATGCTCAGCTAGGAGGTTGAATTGATGAAACTGAGGTCGATTTGGGAGTGATAATTATCCTGTGGTGTTGGGCAATGCAATGTTGTTAAATCCCAAGGGGGAGAGAAAGGTATTAACCGGCCGGTCAAGGATGATAAAAACAAGGTTAAACACTATTATTAAGAAGTGTGTAGGCCTGTCTAAGAAATGTTCATTTTAATGCCTGGATATGGTTATTGGCTAATTCATGTATTTATTTAATGACAATTACATTTGATTGGTTGATAATGGTATGTTCCGGGTAGCCTATCCTACAAAAACCTTGTCATTGCTGTCTAGATCAGACCCAGTAAGGTAGGCATACCATAATGTTCATATTAGGTTCCTTTAGGGATATTATTATTTTCTGATAATGACCATGTCAATAGTGCTATAAATTCAAATAAAATGTTTGGTGAGAAGCTACATTTTCCAGAAGCAGGTTTTTAGTTTGAATCATTACCAGCCATGACTCTGTAGGTGGTACACACAGGGCTTCACAGCTGCCATGCTGTGAGAGTGGGCAAGATATCACACCCTTTCTTCCTACAGGAAAGGGATGCCTCTCTAAGCACTGGGCTTCCTGTGGGCTAAATTAACACAGCCTCTTTTCCTGCCTGGATTAATACTGAGCCATAGAGTACCAAAAGCACTTCTCTCCTTCTCTACTCTTCTCCTTCTATCCATCTCTCTATCTATCTCTGTCTATCGCTCTGTCTATCGCTCTCTCATGTTGTTTACACTGCAAAGTGCTGTACCGTCTGTGCTTTTTCAGTCATTTGTATACCCAATCGATTCAGTAAATAACATAAAACAGTGCAATATGTGGCAATTTATTGATAGTTCAATGCCATATTGCCCCATAATGTACCCTTTGGGCTTCACACAACCAGACATTGCCCTAATCAGTAATACCTCCTCTTCTTTTGTCCATATTTCCATGCTGTAGACCTTGATGAGGCCGCCCACGTGTCCACTTTGACCAATGGGTGGAGTGGACTTTACTCCTCTTCCTGGTCAAAACAGGAAACTGGGGGTGGGGAGGGAGGGGGTGCTCTGGTGATTTTGCTCCATTGTCTCTGCTTTCCTCTGCAGGTGCACTCGGGCCCCTGACTAAATAACAACAAACATGTGTGTGTGTGTGTGTGTGCGTGTGCGTGTGCGTGTGCGTGTGTGTGTGTGTGTGTGTGTGTGTGTGTGTGTGTGTGTGTGTGTGTGTGTGTATTTAGAGTAATAAGAAAATCACTCATCTACTGTGTGTGTGTGCGTGACTATTTAGAGTAATAAGAAAAGCACTCATCTACTGCTGTGGCTCAGTTTAATGATTTTAGTGAAGGTAGCTCCAGTTATGACTAATACAGCAGAGGTATTTGTCAAGGCTGGGAGAAGAAATGGCGTTAATAATCTGTTTTTAATGCTGAGGATAATGAGTGGAAGGGGGATTATACAAACGTGATCTGAAATAAGAAAAGGTTACTTACCAAAGCCCTGGCTTAATGATTATAGGTCACCAGATGGTATGGTAAACAATGGCAGATCAGGACCCACTGGGCACAGACGTCAATTCAACGTCTATTCCACATTGGTTCAATGTAATTTTGTTGAAATGGCGTGGAAACATGTTGATTCAAGCAGTGTGTGCCCAGTGGTGAACTACTTTCCATGTTGTTTGAGTGAGCTCACAGAACAGTACAGGTATTCATTTCCACTGTGGTGCAGAAACACGGTTAAGTATTGTTTGTTTGTCTATAACGTGATAGTTCTCTCTAATTGCTGTAAGTTTACTGGCCATGTGTTCTTTCCTTTGTAAAAATGTGGTAGGTGTGCTGCGCTGTATTAGTTCCTTGTTCCATTGACTCCTCCACAATATCGTCAGGTATTTATCAAATGTAGAGCACGAGTTGGAATTACATTCCAACAGTCTACTCTATCTAACAGTTAACATGCGGTTTTGAATGATTATGGCTTTATTGTTAGACACAGTCTTCAAGTACATTGCAAACTCCTCACACTCATGTCATTGGTGCTGTACAGTAAGTAGCCTATCTGAGACTGGTCATTATGTGTGCAACCTAATATTATGTCCTAATCATTAACAACCATAATGAGTACATGTGTAAGTCAGACTTACAGAGAGCCATAGTCATGAGGAACCATAATGAGTACATGTGTAAGTCAGACTTACAGAGAGCCTTTGTGATTTCAGTGACATCATTCTCGTATACATCTTCAGAAAACGGTGACATGGTAGAATCTCTTCAAGATAAATTTTTACTTTAGATGTAGTTAATGGATGAATATATGTTATAAAAGCACCTTGTTAATAAGAGGAAGTGAGAGAGAGAGAGCAGCAGAGAGAAAGAGTGTCAGAGTGTGACACAGCCTCTGCAGAAGTCAGGGCATTCATACTTCTTGTGCTTTGCGGAGCAGAGCAGCGCTGTTGAGCAGAGCTATTGTGAAGGAAGTTGTCAATGAATTAAGTTGGTGTTTATATAGGACTTCCGCCCCCACTTACCATCAACCAATCACGTCAAATTAGGTTTTCATATGTGATTGGTTTTCCCATGTGAATTGGCAATAAAGGTTCAATAAAAATAAATAAAATAATAATTCCACATGTGAAACTGCATATCCGATTTTCACGTGAGGTGAAAATATGTTATTCTCCTCACTTGTGAAAAAGTTGTGTTAACATGTGATGTAATACCTGTGAACATATGGTTTCACATATGAACTAGCCTCATGTTTTTTCAACATGTGAATACAGCCATTTCAAAAGTAAAACTGCAAATTTCACGTTTTTTTGGAAGGGCCAGCTCCACACATTCACCGAAAACAATTTAATGAGTGAGATTATATTAAAAGTGAGTTAGGGGAAATAAAAATTATACTATGTTGATGTTGATTGGGTTAATCAAAAGACAAAAGACTCCTCTATGTAACTATGCAGCTCTGTTCACTCTATTTCCCTGAAATTAGGATAATAAGGTCAGAGAAGAAGAAGCAGGAACAGATCTTATGTAGGGCATTGAAAGTATTGGATACAGAGAGAGAGAATGTAGGTTATTGATCATTCAGAGATATATGGGTTAATGTGCCCTCTTGGAACCGTGTGCTCTACCCTGGTTGTTTGTGGTTAGTTTGTAGCCAGCAGCAGCACACAGGCAACCACTTGTTTCAGAGAAAGACCATGGCCCCATTGTGGGTTAGCACTAATAGTCTGTTCTCACTGATGGCTGGCCTGCATACAGACAGACAGAGGCACTTAGTCACTGAGTAGGTGGACAGACAGACTGACACGGTGCTTCACTCTCCCAACCTCTCCACAGTGCATTACTTGTACTTATCAGAAAAACCTGGTGCAGTCGCTCAGTTGCCTCTCTCTCTCTCTCTCCCTCTCCTGCTCTTACACACACATACAGATTGACTATTTCTCTCCCTTTTCAAATGTCACACACACACAGACACACATACAGAGATGGGCAAAAGGTACATCTAACAGTATATTTTTACAAATACAAAATACCCGACAGGCAAACCAAGGTACGCAGCCTGTATACAGTAATTTTATCTGTTTCGAATTTTCAAAATGCAAAATACATTTGCAGGTTGACGCCTTAACTACAACAACATTCTCAGTAACGGTAACGAAAAAACGTTTACTTGCTATGACAGTGATGTGTTTTTTAAATTTTTTATTCTACCTATCGCCGGAGAAGATGGCTAACATTTTACGTGCTCCTAACCAACTGTGTTTTTTTGTTAGTTTTTTGGCTTATTTTTTTAACTTATTCTGTACATGTTGCTGCTACCGTCTCTTATGAAAAAATTACTTCTGGACATCAGAACAGCGATTACTCACCACGAACTGACAGAATTTTTTTTTCCTTTAACGAGTCCGACGAGCCCAACGTGAAGGACATATTGCTTTCCCGGGAACAGGCCCAAATCCCAGTCATTTGCGTGAAGAGAAGACGGAGAAAAAGAGGATGGAGGTCGGGCTGCCTTCTGAGAATTCCCCCGCTGCCTTCCATTTTACTAGCTGACATGCAATCATTGGAAATTAAAATAAACGACCTACGAGGAAGATTAAACTACCAACGGAATATTAAAAACTGTAATATCTTATGCTTCACGGAGTCGTGGCTGAACGATGACATTATCAACATACAGCTGGCTGGTTATACGCTGTATCGGCAGGATAGAACAGTGGCGTCTGGTAAGACAAGGGGGGCGAACTATGTATATTTGTAACAGCTGGTGCACGATATCTAAGGAAGTCTCAAGGTTTTGCTCGCCTGAGGTAGAGTATCTCATGAAAAGCTGTAGACCACACTATCTACCTAGCCGTTTCATGCGTGAGTTCCAAATATCTCTAACGGGCGCCCCAGCGTGAGTTTTCTTATGCACGTGATGTTAGAACATTCTCTCCATTCCAGAATGTGATTGTTACGCAACAGTACACTTAATCCGCGCTGCCCTCAAGCCAAGGCAGCCTGTTTTTATTTATAGCCTGTTTCAACTTCAATTTCAAATTATTTTCTAACAAGTTTTTATTTTCTAAGGACAGTTTGAATTGAGGTGTGTTCCGCATCCTCATTCATTCACATACAAATAGTCCTTTTTACTTTTGTGGATAATAAATTTTTCTGACAAAATTCCCCAAGCACTTCCCAATTGTTTGTGCAGTTCTCCCGTTAGGACAGGATCTGCACACACGTGTTCACATTTTCCATCGGTAGCTCGCATCTCAGTCATTGTTGTTTTCGTTACTAATAATAACTTTGGAAATGTGTGCCTGATTACGTTATAATAGTTTCTGTATGTCGTTTCTATTGTAGCTTACTGTATGTATGGAGCATAATATATTTGTATATATTCCTTAAACCGCGGACACACGAGGTAACGTTACTCCTTTCATAACCTTTATGGTGTTATATTCAATCGTGCTTATGTAGCTAGCTACATTCTCCTATTAGCTCTGTAAAACAATGCTAATTGCATCAGAGAAGTATTAGCATGTGTTGTATTTTGAAGCTACATGGTCTTATGACTCCGAAGTGGTGCAGTGGTCAAAGGCACAACATCTCAGTGCTAGAGACGTCACCACAGACTCCCTGGTTCAAATCCAGGCGGTGTTTCTTTCAAAGTAAGTGCCTTATTACATTATAATAGTTTCTGTATGTTGTGTTATGCTGTTTCTACTGTAGCTCACTGTATGTATGGAGCATAATATATTTGGGTATACTCTGTGTATTACATGCAAGGTAACATTACTCATTTCATAACCATTATGGTGTTATATTCAATTGTGCTTATGTAGCTAGCTACATTCTCCTATTAGCTCTGTAAAATACTTCTCTGACGCTAATTGCGTCAGAGAAGTATTAGCTTGTGTTGTATTTTGAAGCTAACCTGGCATTGGGCACTGCATCGCAGTGTTAGAGTAGTCACTACAGACACCCTGGTCCAAATCCAGGCTGTATCACAACCGGCTGTGATTGAGAGTCCCATAGAGCGGCACACAATTGGCCTAGCGTTGTCCGAGTTTGGCCAGTATAGGCCGTCATTGTAAATAATAATTTGTTGTTAAATGACTTGCCTAGTTAAATAAAATATATATATAACCATGGTTTGTTTTCATTTGGCCCATTTAGCATAGCTCTGTTCTGCCCTGCCCCCTTCCGGAGCTCAAATGTTGGTTATTTTGTCAATGCAATATACTATTTTTATAGCAGTGTTTATTATGTTACTTCTTTGTAATATTGTTTTATTGCTATATCCTTATATTGTATTCTAATGAATAATTCCTCTTTATTCTGTACTTTCAGAAACCACATCAGGATTTACCAATATCAGAACTGGAGCTGGAGCTGGACATCTTACGAGCTGAAGACTGTGGCTTTTGTATGCTAGTGTACACTCCTTAACAGTTTACCTAGATGGAAACACAGCAAGAAAACACACAGGACAATATGTAATGGTCGTCTATTTTATTGGTTGAACAACAACAACTTGTTTTAGTAGATGGAAAAAAATATGCATAACCCATATTTAATATTCATGCAGTGACTGAACAACAACTGCATTTCCACCCCCCACCTCTGAAGGCATAGTATCATGGCAGGTCGCCTGTCAAGTCACCTGTCAGGTCAGTCAGTCACTAATTGCTGCAGATGTGCTCAATAGTGCTTGAGCACATAATACTCCCAAAAGCATGGTGAAATACATAGAGGTGTATCACAAGCGAAACACAAAACGCATTTTGTCAACTTCCTCTGCTTACTTCTCCTAGTGCCAGATAGGCAGACTTTGCAGTGCCTCCTTGTGTGAATACCTTGAGCAGCAGTTTGAGGGACTTTGCAGGGAAAATCCAGTGCAGTGTCTGCAGCTGTCTGCAGCTGGACGACCCCAAGTGGATGGGTGCCGAGGGGTGTGGTGCTCCTCCAGCAGCTCTCTCATGAGGTTCTCTCTGTACTTCTGGTAGGTAATTACTTTACCTATGAGGGAGTGGGGAGGATGAGGGAAGGGATTGGATAATGAGGCAGTGGGTAGGTGGGTGAGATATTGTCGCTGTAATTGCATAATGGAACTGTATGTGAACTGTAGATCTGTAGCGGGTTTTATATGTACCACAGAAGAACCAAGAAATGAAGAGCAACACCATGGCTGTCTTTTTGGCTTTTGTGTCGATCTGCAATAGTATTGTGAAAAGACAAGACAGCAACACATCAGTCTCCAATGCACCATCTGACAAGTTGTTCTTTCTCTCTCAGTGTTTTCTCGGACTCACACAATCACATTCATACATGAAGCCATAATGTATAGTATAAAATAATAACCAGTCCTTAACACAAAGAATGTATATCTTAATTCTTAGACAATAGAACCATACCTGCAATAGTATTGTGAAAAGAAAGGACAGGAACACATCAGTCTCCAATGCACCATCTGACAAATTGTTCTATACAGGAGCATGAAGAAAGGTAAAACACATATCCTGTCTCACATCCCCAATACATTGCTAGGCGCTTTCAGTGTTGACAGTACCAAAATACAACAACTCATGTACAAAAACACTTCAACACAAACAAGTTACAACGTGAAATCGCCTCTATCCCATTCAGACCTTTGAGGACCAAACTACATCTCCCATAATGCAACGCCAGCACCAGTCGGCAGCTCAGCTCATCGTCTGCACCACAGAAAGGCATGCTAGCTAACAACAGCATCACTTTTTAGCACTCTGTAAACTATATTAATAACAACATTAAAACTCTGAAAGTTACATGTTTCAATAGTCTCACACTCCCTTATAACAATATCTACAGCATTAACCTTGGGATCTTTTATTTATTTCACATTATGGACTTCTACAAAGGAATAATCTGCAACAATCTGCAGTTTACAATCTAAGATTAATGCCCTCAATCTCACACAAATTATCAATGAACCTACCAGGTACCTCCCCAAAGCCGTAAACACGGGCACCCTCATAGATATCATCCTAACCAACTTGCCCTCTAAATACACCTCTGCTGTCTTCAACCAAGATCTCAGTGATCACTGCCTCGTTGCCTGCATCCGTAATGGGTCAGCAGTCAAACGACCTCCACTCATCACTGTCAAACGCTCCCTGAAACACTTCAGCGAGCAGGCCTTTCTAATCGACCTGGCCGGGGTATCCTGGAAGGATATTGATCACATCCCGTCAGTAGAGGATGCCTGGATATTTTTTTTAAATGCCTTCCTAACCATCTTAAATAAGTATGCCGCATTCAAAGAATTTAGAACCAGTAACAGATATAGCCCTTGGTTCTCTCCAGACCTGACTGCCCTTGACCAGCACAAAAGCATCCTGTGGAGTTCTGCATTAGCATCGAACAGCCCCCATGATATGCAACTTTTCAGGGAAGTCAGGAACGAATATACACAGGCAGTTAGGAAAGCTAAGGCTAGCTTTTTCAAGCAGAAATTTGCATCCTGTAGCGCAAACTCCAAACGTTCTGGGACACTGTAAAGTCCATGTGAGAATAAGAGCACCTCCTCCCAGATGCCCACTGCACTGAGGCTAGGAAACACTGTTACCACCAATAAATCGACTGTAATTGAGAATTTCAATAAGCATTTTTCTACAGCTGGCCATGCTTTCCACCTGGATACCCCTAACCCAGTCAACAGCCTTGCGCTCCCCACAGCAACTCACTCAAACCTCCGCCACTTCTCCTTCACCCAAATCCAGATTGCTGATATTCTGAAAGAGCTGCAAAATCCGTACCCCTACAAATCAGCCGGGCTAGATAATCTGGACCCTCTCTTTCTAAAATGATCTGCCGAAATTGTTGCAACCCCTATTACTAGCCTGTTCAACCTCTCTTTCATATCGTCTGAGATTCCCATAGATTGGAAAGCTGCCGCGTTCATCCCCCTCTTCAAAGGGGGAGACACTCTAGACACAAACTGCTACAGACCTATATCTATTCTACTCTGCCTTTCTAAGGTCTTCGAAAGCCCAGTTAACAACAGATCACCGATCATTTTGAATCCCACCGTACCTTCTCCGCTATGCAGTCTGGTTTCAGAGCAGGTCATGGGTTGCACCTTAAGGTCCTAAACGATATCATAACCGCCATCGATAAGAGACATTACTGTGCAGCTGTATTCATCGACCTGGCTAAGGCTTTCAACTCTGTCAATCACAACATTCTTATTGGCAAGACTCAACTGCCTTGGTTTCTCAAATGATTGCCTCGCCTGGTTCACCAACTACTACTCTGGTAGAGTTCAGTATGTCAAATCGGAGGGCCTGTTCTCCGGACCGCTGGCAGTCTCTATGGGGGTGCCACAGGGTTCAATTCTCGGGCCGACTCTCTTCTCTGTATACATCAATGATGTCGCTCTTGCTGCTGGTGATTCTCTCTACGCAGACGACACCATTCTGTATACCTCTGGCCCTACGTTGGACACTGTGTTAACTAACCTCCAGATGAGCTTCAATGCCATACAACTCTCCTTCCGTGGCCTCCAACTGCTCTTAAATGCAAGTAAAACTAAATGCATGCTCTTCAACCGATCGCTGCCCGCACCTGCCCGCCCGTCCAGCATTACCACTCTGGACGGTTCTGATTATGTGGACAACTACAAATACCTAGGTGTCTGGTTAGACTGTAAACTCTACTTCCAGACTCACATTAAACATCTCCAATCCAAAAATAAATCTAGAATCAGCTTCCTATTTCGCATCAAAGCATCCTTCACTCATGCTGCCAAACACACCCTCGTAAAACTGACCATCCTACCAATCTTCGACTTTGGCGATGGCATTTACAAAATAGCCTCCAACACTCTACTCAACCAATTGGATGCAGTCTATCACAGTGCCATCCGTTTTGTCACCAAAGCCCCATATACAACCCACAACGGCGACCTGTACGCTCTTGTTGGCTGGCCCTCGCTTCATACTCGTCGCCAAACCCACTGGCTCCAGGTCATCTACAAGTCTCTGCTAGGTAAAGCCCCGCCTTATCTCCGCTCACTGGTCACCATAGCAGCACTCACCCGTAGCACGCACTCCAGCAGGTATATTTCACTGGTTACCCCCAACGCCATTCTTCCTTTGGCCGCCTCTCCTTCCAGTTCTCTGTTGCCAATGACTGGAACTAACTGCAAAAATCACTAAAGCTGGAGACTCTTACCTCTCTCACTAGCTTTAAGCACCAGCTGTCAGAGCAGCTCACAGAGATCACTGCACCTGTACATAGCTCATCTGTAAATAGCCCATCCGATCTACCACATCCACCCACACTGTATTTATTTATTTATCTTGCACCTTTGCACCCCAGTATCTATACTTGCACATTCATATTCTGCACATTCTACCATTCCAGTGTTTAATTGCTATTTTGTAATTACTTTGCCACCATGGCCTATTTATGGCCTTACCTCTCTTATCCTACCTCATTTGCACATGTTGTATATTGTCACGTTCTGACCTTTATGTTCCTGTCTTTGTGTTTTGCACCAGATGGGACTGTTTTGAGTTTTCACATTTCTTGTTTTTGTTAGTTTGTTCATGTAAAGGGATTTATTAAAACATGAATCAAAACAACCACGCTGCGCTTTGGTCCGCCTCTCGTTCAGATGAAGAAATCCATTACAGAATCACCCACCCAACTCGGACCAAGCAGCGTGGTAAACAGCAGCGACGACAGCAGCAGCAGCGGCAACAACAGCGGCCAGCATCACAGGACTCCTGGACATGGGAGGATGTATTGGATGGCAAGGGTTGCTACACCTGGGAGGAGATCCTGGCGGGAAAGGATCACCTTCCATGGGAACAGGTGGAGGCAGCTAGGAGAACAGAGGCAGCCGGAGAGAGGAGCCGGCGATATGAGGAGGCAGCACCTCAGTGCGACAGGTACGAGAGGCAGCCCCCCCAAAAAATTTGGGGGGGCAGACGAGGTGTGGTACTAAGCCAGGTAGCAGACCTGAGCTCACTCCTCGTGCTTATTATAAGCAGCGCATTACTGGTCAGGCATCGTGTTATGCGGTTAAGCGCACGGTGTCGCCAGTGCGTGCCCATAGCCCGGTGCGCTATAGGGCAGCCCCCCGAAAGTGCCATGTGAGTGTGGGCATTGAGCCAGGGCGTATGGTGCCTGCTCAGCGGGTCTGGTCGCCGGTACGCAGTTTTGGTCCAGGTTATCCTGCGCCGGCTCTGCGTGCTGTGTCTCCGGGGCGCTGGGAGGGTGCAGTGCGTCCTCTGCCTGCGCTCCGCTCGTGCCGGGCAAATGTGGGAGTGGAGCCTAAGGGAGAGGTGCGTGTAGTAAGCACTAGATCTCCCGTGCTTACCCACAGCCCGGTTCAACCTGTGCCTGCACTCTGGAGGGTCCGGGCTAAAATAGTTGTCCAGCCTGGGGAAGTGGTGCCAAGGTTGCGCACCAGAGCTCCAGTGCTCCCCCACAGCCCGGTCCTTCAGGTGCCTCCTCTTAACACCAAGCTTCCTGAAGGTCTCCCCAGCCTGGTGGTTCCTGTGGCAGCCCCACGCACCAGGCTGTCTCTCTGTCTCCTCCCTGCAGGTGGTCCCGCCTGTCCGGCGCCGCTGCCGGAGCCTCCCGCCTGTCCGGCGCCGCTGCCGGAGCCTCCCGCCTGTCCGGCGCCGCTGCCGGAGCCTCCCGCCTGTCCGGCGCCGCTGCCGGAGCCTCCCGCCTGTCCGGCACCGCTGCCGGAGCCTCCCGCCTGTCCGGAGCCTCCCGCCTGTCCGGCGCCGCTGCCGGAGCCTCCCGCCTGTCCGGCGCCGCTGCCGGAGCCTCCCACCTGTCCGGCGCCGCTGCCGGAGCCTCCCGCCTGTCCGGAGCCTCCCGCCTGTCCGGCGCTGCTGCCGGAGCCTCCCGCCTGTCCGGCGCCGCTGCCTCCCGCCTGTCCGGCGCCGCTGCCAGAGCCCGTCAGCCCAGAGGCGCCAGAGCCCGTCAGCCCAGAGGCGCCAGAGCCCGTCAGCCCAGAGGCGCCAGAGCCCGTCAGCCCAGAGGCGCCAGAGCCCCTCTGTCCAGAGCTTCTGCCCCTCTGTCCAGAGCTTCTGCCCCTCTGTCCAGAGCTTCTGCCCCTCTGTCCAGAGCTTCTGTCCCTCTGTCCAGAGCTTCTGCCCCTCTGTCCAGAGCTGCCCCTCTGTCCAGTGGGGTCATTGAGAGGGGTGGCCATGGTGAGAAAGCCACGGAGGCGGACAATAAGGCGGACTAAGACAATGGTGAAGTGGGGTCCGCGTCCTGCGCCAGAGCCGCCACCGCGGACAGACGCCCACCCAGACCCTCCCCTATAGGTCAAGGTTTTGCGGCCGGAGTCCGCACCTTTGGGGGGGGGGGTACTGTCACGTTCTGACCTTTATGTTCCTGTCTTTGTGTTTTGCACCAGATGGGACTGTTTTGAGTTTTCACATTTCTTGTTTTTGTTAGTTTGTTCATGTAAAGGGATTTATTAAAACATGAATCAAAACAAACACGCTGCGCTTTGGTCCGCCTCTCGTTCAGATGAAGAAATCCATTACATATATAGATTTTTCTACTGTATTATTGATTGTATTTTTTTTATTCCATGTGTAACTCTGTGTTGTTGTATGTGTCAAACTGCTTTGCTTTATCTTGGCCAGGCCGCAGTTGCAAATGAGAACTTGTTCTCAACTAGACTACCTGGTTAAATAAAGGTGAAATAAAAAAAATACTTATTTTCTTAGGATTGTTGACGAAGTACAGGCATCGCAGCAGAACTAGGAAGCTGTCTTAGGAAAAGAAGGTGGCAAAGAAAGGAGCTGCAAACATAGGATCTGTGCTCCAGTGTTCTCTTAGGGAGATCTTCTTTACTATCCCCATGAGAAGGACTGTCACCAGGAAGGTATACATTTCACTAATTGTGGTTGTCACCCATTTAGCAAGTTTCCCCCCCACTCCTGGCTCCCTCTTCTCCTGTAGCTCCAAGGCATAGCGATTGTTCTTCTCTACTATGTCTCCCACCAGCTCCTCTGTCAGAAAAAACTTGAGGCACTCTGCCTCAAATGGAAATGGCAAGGGGCGTTTGCACTCCAGACTGGGACTCATCAAAGTAAACAGCAGGGCCAGGAGGTGTGAATGGCTGGCATCCACTGTCGGTCTGCCTCCATCACCACCAGCATCTTCAAAGGGAACTGGGACTTTGTCAGTGGACAAGGGGTCCTCAGATTTGGGGTTCTCAATGGCTGGGGGGCAGCTACTCACTGTCACTGTCAGAATCTGATTCCTGACTTTCAGACTCATTGTCAGAATATTTTTAAATCTCCAGAATTTACGCATTTGTGAGTTGTCTCCTTTTGAAAGACATTGCTAATGATACAGCTTAGCTCACTAGCTACATACACAACAACACTGAATCGTTCAGAGTGGGAGAGAGAGGTTACGTGATTGACTGCATGCACACGCCATTTGTATCAATAAATCACTATCAGAAAATGTTTTGTGTGGTAATTATTGATATATTTACTGTTTTATTCACGTTTTTCAAATACCGGTGATAAATCATGCATTCCAATTCTTGCAAGGATTGTAATGGGCACATAGTATGTGTGTAAAATACTTTTTTGAAGGTGGTACTGACTTTGATGAGCTAAGCTAATTCCAGCTCTGTGTGGAGCCATGTTTGTTGACATACAATGCATTCGGGGTTTGTCGGACCAAAGATCTTATAACAAAATGAGGTGAGTAAGGGTTCACTCATTTTTTGAGAACTTCAGGAAGTGAATGGTGGGATGTGAACGATGGTTGACAACACACCCCTTCAACATGCATACTATAAACAGACCAAACTCATCTTGTCTTCTCTTATGATCTTTGGTTTCTGTGGAAAAAGCATGGCTGCGTGCTGAAACTAATCATCGTCGGATTGCTTTCGATTTGTGTTTTACAAGGTGTTTTACTCAGTTATTTCAATCAATGGTGAGCTCACCAGTGATGTGATTAATTATACATAGTAATTGCTTTTAGCTAATTCATACTGTAGTTTATTTCAGCCGAGAGTTAGAAAATATGACCGCTTGTGTTGCGTCAATCTTTCCTCAGTTAGCGCCAGGACAAATGTAGCCTACATTTTTCTGGTTAGGATGATTGTGTTTTGCTATAGATACTTCTGTGAGTATCTGAACATTACATCCAAAAATCAACTGCTCACATTCTGGACATATCTGTGTAAGGACTGTGTTTGTGTAAATAGCTTCTGTAAAAAGTGTAGCCAGCTCAAATGCTGATTGTTGCGCCTTTCGAAACTAGCCGTTCTAAATAAGCATTCTAAATAAGCGTTCTAATCACACAGGTGAGATCGTACTCTTCAGGGACGACTGTAGAACAATCACACCGTGTGAGTGTGATGGTACGTGTGAAAGGGTTGAGCAGACCACCATAGTCCGTATGCCCAAGAACACTAAGGTAACCTGCCTAAATTAATACTGACCCGTAGCACTGATGTCTGTAGCCATGAAGTGCTTTGAAAGGCTGGTCATGGCTCACATCAACACCATTAGATCCCCAACAGATCCACAGATGACGCAATCTCTATTGCACTCCACACTGCCCTTTCACACCTGGACAAAAGGAACATCTATGTGAGAATGCTATTCATTGACTACAGCCCAGTGTTCAACACCATAGTGCCCTCAAAGCTCATCAATAAGCTAAGGACCCTGGGACTAAACACCTCCCTCTGCACCTGGATACTGGACTTCCTGATGGGCCGCCCCCAGGTAGTAAGGACAGGTAAAAACACATCTGGTACACTGATCCTCAACTCAGGGGTCCCTCAGGGGTGTGTGCTCAGTCCCCTCCTGTACTCCCTGTTCACTTATGACTGTATGGCCAGGCACGACTCCAACACCATCATTAAGTTTGCTGGTGACACAACAATTGTAGGCTTGATCACTGACAACTACGACACAGCCTATAGGGATGAGGTCAGAGACCTGGCAGTGTGGTGCCAGGACAATAACCTCTCCCTCAACATGATCAAGACAAAGGAGATGATTGTGGACTACAGGAAAAGGAGGACCGAGCACACCCCCATTCTCATCGACAGGGCTGTAGTGGAGCAGGTTGAGAGCTTCAAGTTCCTTGGTGTCCATATCACCAACAAACTAACATGGTCCAAGCACACCAAGACAGTCGAGAAGAGGACACGACAAAACCTATTCCCCCTCAGGAGACTGAAAAGATTTGGCATTGGTCCTCAGATCCTCAAAAGGTTCTACAACTACATCATTGAGAGCATCTTGACTGGTTGCGTCACTGCCAGGTATGGCAACTGCTCGGCCTCCGAGCGCAAGGCAATACAGAGGGTAGTGTGTACGGCCCAGTACATCACCGGGGCCAAGCTTCCTGCTATCCAGGACCTCTATACCAGGCGGTGTCTGAGGAAGACCCTAAAAATTGTCAAAGACTCCAGCCACCCTAGTCATACATTGTTCTCTTTGCTACCGAACGGCAAGCGGTGCATGAGCGCCATGTCTAGGTCCAAGAAGCTTCTGAACAGCTTCTACCCCCAAGCCATAAGACTCCTAAACACACATCATGTCTGGACTATCATTAAATGTGAAGCCTGTATATTATCAAATCAATCTCTATGTGTAATTTAATTACGCAATTAAACTAATCGTGTAACTTGAATTAACTAGGAAGTCGGGGCACTACGGAAAATGTTGTTTATAGTGTCAATTTCCCGAATATAACTCAATATTTTCATATCTTATCAAAACAGTCGCTCATTAATTAATTATTATTATTACCTCATCAGTCCTCATTACTGAACATCACAAACCCTTAGATATCTGCACCTTTGTTTCATCACAATTCTGGAGAGCAACTGTGAAGTCCACAAAGCATATTGCATGTAACAAACAGTCACATGACCTATAGTAAATATGATGTGGCTGTCATTGGTTCTGATTTCTTTGTGAGTGTGTGTGTGTGTGCGTTCGGTCGTGCAAGTAGAAAAAAAACATGTTGACTCACCCTACTTGTAGAGAAATGCCAATGCATCATGTTGATGAAACTGTCTATCACTCTGTCACATAGTACACTCTTTTAGTTTTTGTTGTCCTAGGCTACCTGGCTAAAATGCTACCTCGCTAGCCCAAAATCCTTCATGGGCAACGTTAGCTAGTTAACATTAGCCTTTTACATCTAGCTATGTATTGAACTTCCATCCTCTGTGGCCAGGGGCACAATGCATGAATTTATGGTTGGATCAGAATTGCGTTATAATCATTGGCCAGTACGGAGAATCCAAACGGACTTCCCTTGACACTTTTTTTTGTGCACCAGGACCATTCACAGTTGAGCTCCCTCAATTTAGCACAATGCTGATTGGCTATTATTTTATACATTTTTATATCAAGGGAGGTCAAATGTTCGCTGGCTTCCCTTGCATTTAATGCAACAACGCCTTTTGGACCGGACAGCATCAGATAGATGGCCTACACATACAGAGACAGTGGGGCGCTGTTTCGCTCGCTTGAATGCTTTCTCCTGTGAGATACATTCAGCCTCTTGCGAAGTGAAAGAAAATGATGGCATCCATGAATACATGCCACTGGTGCTGTGTGCTGTGGGCTGTAGTATGGTGCTGTGTTCTGCTCTGTTGTGCTGTGCTACACTGGGTTATGATGTTGTGTGGTGATGTGGTCAGATGTGTTGTGTTCTGATGTGTGGTGATGTGTTTTGAGAGAGAGCAATGGTATGGTGCCTGGCAGGCCAGAGAGTGACAGGTTGCATTACAGTTGAAATGAAATCTGTCTATTCTGACTGCACTCCATGGCACGTTGGCATGTTGCTGCTGTTACAGCGACTACACTTCTGCCGAGAGGGAGTCACAGGAGGAAGGAGTGAAGGAGAGATAGGCATTTAGAGAGAGAGAGTGTTTGTGTGTCATTGTGCAGTGATGAATAAAACATGTTGGCCTGCTGCCCTGCTCCACTCCAATGGCTCTGTGGAGGAAGGAGACAGCCACAGGCCACAGCACAGACTGTCTGACCTTGAACAGAATACTAATGTACACAGAAGGGATGAGAGAGGAAATAATGAAATGGACAGGGGGAGGTAGAGAGAATGAGGGGAGCAGGGAGAATGAAGGGAGAGGGGGAGGTAGAGAGAATGAGGGGAGCAGGTGGAGGTAGAGAGAATGAAGGGAGAGGGGGGTAGAGAGAATGAGGGGAGAGGGAAAGGGAAAGGGGGATACCTAGTCAGTTGTCCAACTGAATTTATTCAACTGAAATGTGTCTTCCGCATTTAACCCAACCTCTGAATCAGAGAGGTGCGGGGGGCTGCCATAATTGACATCCACGTCTTCGGCGCCCGGGGACAGTGGGTTAACTGCCTTGCTCAGGGGCAGAACGACAGATTTTTACCTTGTCAGCTCGGGGATTCGATCCAGCAACCTTTCGGTTCTGGCCCAACTCTCTAACCACTAGGCGGTAGGTAGAGAGAATGAGGGGAGAGGGGGCGGTAGAAAGAATGAGGGAGAGGATTTTTTTTTTTAACTCCCTAGAAAGGCCAGAACCTAGGAAGAAACCTAGAGAGGGACCAGGCTCTGAGGGGTGGCTAGTCCTCTTCTGGCTGTGCAGTACATGGCCAAGATGTTCAAACGTTCATAGATGACCAGTAGGGTCAAATAACAATAATAATCACAGTGGTTGTAGAGGGTGCAACAAGTCAGCACCTCAGAAGTAAATGTCAGTTGGCTTTTCATAGCCGATCATTCCGAGTTAGAGACAGCAGGTGTGGTAGAGAAAGAGAGTTGAAAACAGCAGGTCCGGGACAAGGTAGCACCTCAAGTGAACAGGTCAGGGTTCCATAGCCTCAGGCAGAACAGTTGAAACTGGAGCAGCAGCACGACCAGGTGGACTGGGGACAGAAAGGACTCATCAGGCCAGGTCGTCCTTAGGTATGGTCCTAGGGCTCAGGTCCTCCGAGAGAAGAGAGAAAGAGAGAGAGAGAGTTAGAGAGAGCATACTTAAATTCACACAGGACACCAGATAAGACAGGAGAAATACTCCAGATATAACAGACTGATCCTAGCCCCAGACATAAACTATTGCAGCCTAAATAATGGAGGCTGAGACATATATTAAAAACTGTAATATCTTATGTTTCACCGAGTCGTGGCTGAACAACGACATGGATAACATACAGCTGGCTGGGTTTTCGGTCCATCGGCAAGATAGAACAGCTGCCTCCAGTAAGACAAGAGGTGGCAGTCTGTGTCTATTTGTAAATAACAGCTGGTGCACGAAATCTAATATTAAGGAAGTCTCGAGGTTTTGCTCACCTGAGGTAGAGTATTTCATGATAATCAAATCAAATCAAATCAAATCAAATTTATTTATATAGCCCTTCGTACACCAGCTGATATCTCAAAGTGCTGTACAGAAACCCAGCCTAAAACCCCAAACAGCAAGCAATGCAGGTGTAGAAGCACGCATGATAAGCTGTAGACCACAAAATTTACCAAGAGAGTTTTCATCTATATTTTTCTTAGCGGTCTATTTATACCACAAACCAATGCTGTCACAAAGACGGCACTCAACGAGCTGTATAAGGTCATAAGCAAACAAGAAAATGCTCATCCGGAGGCGGGGCTCCTAGTGGCCGGGGACTTCAATGCAGGGAAACTTAAATCCATTTGACCTAGTTTCTACCAGCATGTTACATGTGAAACCAGAGGAAAAAAACCTCTAAACCATGTTTACTCCAAACACAGAGATGCGTATAAAGCTCTCGCTCACCCTCCATTTGTTCCGGGATACTTCTGATAGCATTGAGGAGTACACCACATCAGTCACTGTCTTCATCAATAAGTGCATTGATGACGTCGTCCCCATAGTGACCGTATGTACACACTCCAACCAGAAGCGATGGATTACAGGCAACATCCGTGTTGAGCTAAAGGGTAGATCTGCCGCTTTCAAGGAGTAGGACTCTAACCCGGAAAAATCCTGCTCTGCCCTCTGACGAACCATCAAACAGGCAAAGCGTCAATACAGGACTAAGATTAAATTGTAGTACACCGTCTCCGGCACTCGACGGATGTGGCAGGGCTTGCAAACTATTACAGGCTACAAAGGGAAGCACAGCCGCGAGCTGCCCAGTGGCATGAGCCTACTAGACGAGCTAAATTACTTCTATGCTCGCTTCGAGGCAAGCAACACTGAAGCATACATGAGAGCATCAGCTGTTTCAGATGACAGTATCATCACACTCTCCATAGCCGATGTGAGTAAGACGGATTACCAGGTCATGTACTCTGAACATGCGCTGACCAATTGGCAAGTGTCTTCACTGACATTTTCAACCTGTCCCTGACCGAGTCTGTACTACCAACATGTTTCAAGCAGACCCCCATAGTCCCTGTGACCAAGAACACCAAGGTAATCTGCCTAAATGACTCCCGACCCGCAGCACTCACATCTGTAGCCATGAAGTGCTATGAAATGCTGGTCATGGCTCACATCAACACCATTATCCCAGAAACCCTAGACCCACTACAATTTGCATTCCCGATAGTGATGAAGTGGCAGTTCCCCACTATCTACCTGTAAACCTCAGGTGTCGTCCTGAATGCACCCACACATAATCTCAGGGCCTTGACTGTATCCTATCCACACGCTGCAGTATCCTTTTGATTGCCAACCCATATACAAAACACCCATTATCAAAAGATTACCTGATCAATGCCTGATACATATACAACAGTGTTTCTCTATCCGACGCCCAATCACATCCTGCCACTGTCCTCAGCACCTTTCTAGTTCATTTAAATATACTCGACATGTCTCTTCCACATAAGCCTCTCATCAAACCACATACCTAAATACTTAAGCTCAGACACCCTACCTATATCCTGACCATTTATTTTCAGCCAAACATCTTTAACCTTCCTCCTAGAAAACACTATAAAGCAGGACTTGGCCACAGACATCCACAGACATCCAAAACTCTCACAGCATCTTCCTCATCACATATTTCACATTTCCACCTCTCTTCAATACAGCACCATCATCAGCATACAAGGCCACACCCACTCCCTGTCCCAGCTCCTTAAATATGTCATCTATCATCAAGGTGAACAACACCGGACTAACCACACTTCCCTGAGGAGTACCATTCTTCACTTCAAACCACATTTACAATTCTGACCCTACCCTCACCTGTATGACCCGATCGAACAGAAAGTCCATGATCCAGTTATACAGACGTCCCCCAATGCCCAATGCACACAACTTGATCAACAACCCTTCCCTCCACATGGTATCATAAGCTTTCTCAATGTCAAAATACACAACACTCATCAAATATTTTGTTGTCAGGGCCTTGGCTATCTCTGTAGTAACTGTCACCAGGGCATCCATAGCAGACCTCCCTCTCCTCTGTGCTACACTCATCAAACCCCTAACTTCCAGGAAATACATCATCCTACTCACTATCATCTTTTCCATCAACTTACACATGTTGGATGTCAGTGCGATAAGCCTATAACTGCCCACCCAGCAGGTATCACCCCCGTCCTCAACACCTTATTATACAACCCTAACACTGCTTCCAACACACTGTCCGGTGCATGCTGAAACATCACATAACACATCTTCTCCAGGAGCAGTCTGCCCGCAGCACTCCAACGCTATTGTCATCCCAAACATAGAAAACTCTGCATCCATAGCTTCTCCTGACTCCCCTTTTATCTTTAAAACATCTCCATGCTCCTTTAGCTTTTCCCAACGTCTCCTCTTACTCTCATCACAAAGGTGCTCACATCTATGAACCGCTGCAAATGCACCAACTAGGACATGTACCTTTTCATTACTTGATACAGCTGTGATGTTTCTTTTGACCAACACTGGAATTCCAGCATTTTTACCCTTCCCCATCATTTAAAAAATCAAAACCGCACCAATTTCGGTCTACCAATAGTGGAGCAAAATTCCCGCCATGCCTCCATTTTCGCTGTTTTAATCATTCTTCTGGCCTTCACTCTCTTCCTTTGCTTCTCCATTAAATTTCTTTCTGTCAATCCATTCCTTCCGTAGAGCTATATCCGTTTCCTGCACCACCTTTGAGCCCTCATCTGTCCACCATGGCACCACCCTCCGTCTTCCTCTCCCCGAACACACGGGAACGGTCACATCTGCAGCTGATATAATTACAGACATTACTGCCTCAGCGCACTCATCCACAGACCTCTCCATTGATAACTGTTGTCCCGCCCGCTCACACAGGTACTTGAACATCCTCCAGTTAGCTTACTCAAAGCACCACCTCATGTTATTGCCTCTACTCCGCACACACACACACACCCACATTGACCTTACATCGAACTGGAAAATGATCACTCACTACCGTGGTTTCTCTCATCACTTCCCATTCACACCATCCTGCCACCACCGCAGATAACAATGTCAAGTCCAAGCATGACTCCGTACACCTCAGCACATACTAATCCTGTTATCCATAAATTATTCTACTATACTCCCATTATTACCTTTATGCATACTTCCCCAGATTTCATTATGGGCATTAAAATCACCATACCATATTACCGCCCTATCAATCCCTTCTAACTGTCCTAACAAAAGAGGTTTGCAGGGGTTATACAAATGAACTATTACAATGTTACCGCTATTCCTACATATTTCTATCCCCACACATTCCAGTTCCTCTCCAATACTTTGTAAGCCATCCCCACTTCAACGGACATAGCCCAACCCCTCTCCGACCCCTCCACTCTATCACACTGTACCAAGTCCCGGAATCACAAACTCCAGTTGAGGTTTGAGCCATGCCTCTTGTACACACTCTACATCTGGTACTTCCGCCATGTCCACAAACAACATCCTTAAACTCCTGCCCGTTAGCTATTAAGCTTCTAGTGTTCCAATGAAGGATCGCCAAAACCATACTAAACCCATTGGCGGTCCTGATTCAACGTCTCACGCATCATTACTCCAGTTGCTTCTGTAATTCCCAAGAAATCTTTGGCCGCTTGTACCACCACATCTACGCAAGCAGACTTTTCCTTAACCTGATCACTCATATTCATCACACTACACATGAACGCCAAGAAGTCAACCCTGTTCACCACACTGATGGTCACATTTCGTAGAGACCCCAGTGTGTGCTACTCCCTCACCACCCACTTCCATCAGAGGCAGCTGCACCACTTTCCTCACAGGTTCAGTACTTTTAACTCTCTCTGCTGCTTCAGCATACGTTATCTTGCTTGTGATCTGTACCTCCACTTCCTGCTTCTGTGCTGGACAACCCCGAGCACCATGTTCCCCGCCGCAGTTACAGAACCTTGCCTTGGCATCCACCCCACACTTGCCATATTCATGTGGTCCCCCACACTTTGCACAACGTCTCTGCCTCTTACAGACGCTAGCTACATGTCCCATGCGCTGACACTTAAAGCACCAAAGAACCACTAGCACAAACTCTGTAACATAAAAGCTGATGAATCCTAGATGTACTCATCTCTGAAGAGTTCCTTCAAACTTTCTACTCCACCCTCCATTGTCTCACTGCTCATTCGCCTCGCCTCAACCACTTTCCTTCGGTCACCTCCCTCTTAAACTCCTCCATTGACACCTCCATCAGTACTCCTGCAATCCCCCCTCTTACTTCCGCCCTACTGCCAGGGATATGACACCCTCCATTTAGAGCCTCCATTTTCAATATCTTGTCCCTCTGAACTATATTAACCGCAAATATCAATACCTTTTGTTTCCCACGCACCATCTTTTACATGTCCTACATCTGACATGATGGCCTTTGACAACTTTATCGGATGTAACATTTTACTAGTTGGCTCAGAAAAATCACCATTACTTTGTTTTCCTGTACCTAGTCTCATTGCCTATTTGCTTTTCTAGATTCCCTCCTTCCATCTATGTCTCCATCTGGCGTGAATCCAGCCTCATCCCCCTTTTCTGAACCTATTCCTATTTATCACAGTCATGTAGGTAGAGTCATCACTGATCCTACGATCTTCCTCTATCTCAGACTTACTCCCATCTGAGCTACCTGCCTTGCAAACCTCAGTGTCAGTACAGTTGTGCAGATCAGCCAACCAAACGCACCACTACATTCACTTCCGGATCCAAATGTTA
This sequence comes from Oncorhynchus tshawytscha, assembly GCF_018296145.1. NCBI lineage: Eukaryota > Metazoa > Chordata > Actinopteri > Salmoniformes > Salmonidae > Oncorhynchus > Oncorhynchus tshawytscha. Next base: position 25,478,958 of record NC_056440.1, on the reverse strand, counting down.
TGATTGAACACAATTATTATTATTTTTATTCAGATTCCAAAGTCCAGCTACTTCCTCTACTGGCTTCTCCGTCCCCACCTGGCTCCCTCAGCCGCTCAACCAGCTGTCTGCCAACGATGCAACTTTCCTACAATCGCAAAAGATGTGAAATACTTTTTCCAAAACACCACTCAGAGAGAACATTCGCTAAGTGCATTGTTGAGGCATGTGTCAGTACTGATACTGAAAGGTAACTCTGCTCTTGGGTCAGCTTTCTCCATTCAAATCTGACCTTAACATAAGAATTATTCCACAATACTGATGATGGATCAGCTCCTAGATGCGCCGAATACAATAGGTGTAGTAGACCTTACCGTGAAATGCTTACTTACAAGCCCTTAACCAACAATGCAGTTCAAGAAATAGAGCTAAGAAAATATTTAAATAAACAAAAGTAAAAAATATAATAAAAAGTAACACAATAAAATAGCAATAACAAGGCTATATACAGGGTATACCAGTACTGAGTACGGAGGTACAGGTTAGTCA